>NC_091397.1:36288753-36536253 GCF_032191515.1 Phaenicophaeus curvirostris
TTCTTGGACAAAGTCAAGTTGAGAAATTCCACCATACTATAAAAATCTCTAAGTGTAGCTGTAAGACTACGAGTAAAAGTTAATGACTGGCATTGAGCCAGTTGCTGGAGCTTATGAATACAGGCTTTCCTAAAATATTTTGTGGATCGGTTACTGGCCTCCAAGAACACCATCAATCTACAAATTGCAATCTCCCTAGCTTTGAACCCAGGAGAGATCAGCTGGCAATACCTGCAATGTCTTCTTTCACGAAGCCCAGAGACATTAAAGAAATGCAATGTATTTTCCCCTCACAGTAGCTGCGGAAGCGTAAAAATGTTGAGATTATGACTTAAGATCAAAGTTAGTATCAAAATAAAACGTAAGAAAGAGGACTGAGACATAGCTTGGATTAATAACACCACTAAGTCCAAAAGGCAACAGCTCCTACTTAACTCTTGTTACAGAGACACACCCAAGAGAAGTTCTTCCCAGAAAGAACACTGCACCTGGAAAAAACACTTGGTTAATGTCACCTTTTTCAATAATTAAAATACAAGTGCATTTGTTTCAGAAATAACTGTTTCAAAACTGTTCCTTTATGTTACACTACACACTAAACCAAACCCAGTACTGCTGCAAAATAAAATAATAATTCAGACTAGCAGCTTTCTTACTGTTCTTTACCACAGTCTCTTCATTTTTCATTATTGTTCTTATCACAGTCTTCATTAAACAGGGAAAACCAATCAAGTACTAGCACTTTATGCATCTCAAGTTACAGTGGGTATCTTCCTACTGGGGTACTCCATGTTGCAGACCACACTGAATTTCATGATACATATAGCCATCTTTTCTTCCATGCAACACTTAACCATTAATAACATTCTAAAAGGTGAACTTGCTTAAGGGAAAGCAGTTTCTGACCAATGCACCTGCACTTTAAATTCTGATCGACAATATTGGGCTGTAAAGAGAGGGTGTCCAGAGTGCAGTGTTTTGTTTTTAGGTTAAGTTTTCCTGTTTTACTATATTCCTTACTTCCTGTGCATATGAATGAACTGGAATCTCAAAGCTATCGTGCCCAATGAGCAGCAGAAAAAATAGACACAACCTGGAGCATGAAGGAAAGAGGCTTTAACAAATAGTACTCATACAGACCAGTGCTGCGCCATTTACTTCATAATGTGAACTGTATCAGTGCAAGACAAATTTCATATGCATTTTCAAATCAATGACAGCTTCAAAGACGTAAACATACAAAAAGTCAGAGTTGCAATAAGGTGTACAGAGCATCAGTCATGATTATACTGGACCAGTCACTGAAATACTGGAATGAACTCTTAATTTGGATATTATTAAATTTTGACATTGCAGAGATCAGTTAAGAGTGTGCAGTTTAAAGCGTTATTTCTTAAAATACAAGAGTTCTGAGGATTGGAAGAAAGCCTTACTTGCGTGTTACACTACAAAGGTGGAATTGATTCAGGTGGTTGTGTAAAAACTTTATAATTTAGTGGTATCATACCAAAATATTAATAGCTCTTCCACACGATACCACTTTGGTTCAGTATCTGATTTTGCTTCCTTTGATCTCTCCATGGGTAACAGTGACAGATGGTTAAGGATGAGGTCCTACCAGCCTTGCTCTGAGTAGGGCCTTCAGGTCTGTCTACTCAACATCTTCCATGGTATGACCTCACCAGTCACGTGTGGGTTTTGTCATGCCTGCAGAAGCCTGTCACATTAATGTTGTTTTCCTGTCCATGTAGTTCATCTTATTTTGAGGTCTGAAAAAGATCCCATTAGTGAAAGCGTTTCTGGAATTAACACTAAAAGCCCTTTCAGAAAATAGCACAGCTATACCAACAGGACTGCACTGGTACAGTCTTGAAATGACAGATTAACTTTACTCTGCACTGTCTGATGGGCTTAAGTGGGAGTATGAGTAAAGAGAAAAGCTATACCACACGTAGTTGGCTTTTAATGTTCTTCACAAAAGTTTCACGTCTAGAAGACTTCCATGTTTTACTAAACTGTTTAATGTTGACGGAAACGTTTCTGCCTACCTTTAAGTAGGTGTTAAAAAAGCATTCTGAGAACCCTGGAGAGAAAGTTCAGAGTTAAAGGTCAGGTCTAACCGCGACACAAAAGGATATTAAGTCAGCATTTCAGAGAGTAAAATGAAACAGATAGCAAGGCCTGAATGCATGGCTGATCCCTGCTGCCTACCTACCTACTCAGCACAGGTGCCAAGCTCCTTTGCAAAATGACATTTTCCATAACTTGCAGAAGTACTTGTTTAGTTATACAGTGTATTTATGTGCCATTTTTAAATGAAACCTCATGGGCCACTGCACCAGTCATTCCCACACTCTTGTATCAAATGATGTCATAAACTTAACAGTTATAGAGAAAAATATAATACATGAACTAGTAGGAATTCAGTGTATATTGTAAGTGCTTGAACTAAGGGGCCAGTATCACAAAATAAGCATCGTTAATTCCACTGAAGTAACGACTGCAGAGTTACTATGCAACCAACTCTATATCTCGTTTGTTCTACCTTCTCTGCATTCTTGGCTCCTCTCCATATTACCATTATAAACTGATTACACAGCTTATTTTGAATTTACTATAGTAACTGTCTTTTATTACATTTCCTTTCTTTATGTGGTCTAACCTCTCCTACACACCCCTGTCTCCATCCTTCCTCTCTAAGTGCAGCCCAGACACTTCAGTGTTACCAATCTATTGCCCTAAATGTTCTGGGAATTGGTAGACACAAAACTAACACTAAACAAAACAGTAGGAGTAAAGACTAAGCCACCTTTCTAGGTGAAGGCAACCAACTCTTCTCATCAATTCATTCTAAGGCAGTTTTACTTACTTTATACTACATTTCTTTCTGACTTGCTCCCAACTCCTAAATCCAGTACTGTTTTCTTCTGAAGAAATTTCAGATTTTTTTGCTGCTTGCTGTGCAGAGCTCCTCAGACTCAACAGTGTAAGCCTCACCTGATGGCATAACTACCAAAGAGAGTTGACAAGAAGCTGTGCCCACTGACAAATCAAAAACTTGGTGTGTGCTTACACTGACTCAAATTACATAAGAAAACAGTACAAGAAGAATGTCAGGACTTGATAACTCCCTGCTTGGCATCTTTGCTATAGATGAAGTGACTCTGAGTTCTTTACATCCACAAGAACCAGAAATAATTACAGATTCTGCAGACAGCAGGACTTAGCAATACCATTTTAGAACCACCCTGAGAGCCAATTTTCAGTACTGCCATGGAAAAATAACATATAAACATTTATTCCCTACTTAGTAATTTATAAAATGTAGTATATTTTGCAGAACATTCAGTGGATGTACAGAAATTATACTGGCTGTTGTACTGTCTTGGTTCCTCGCACCAATTCTTCATAAGGTAGGAACGAGACTTAACACAGATGTCACAAAATTGCTATAATATACAAGAATGCTGTCACTAGCCTACCAAACTACCTTGTTCACTTAAAACAGATTTCTATTTAGATGCAAACAAATTTCAACAGCTTGGAGCTGCTGGAAGTTTACTAGAAACTAGCTGTAAGCACTGTCAAGGGGGTGGGGAGTTCCCAGAACACATCAGGCATGTGACCAGCAACTTACTCCTAGGACCACTATATCCTAGAGCACTTACTATGTTGGCAAACCAATCAAAACTAATCACAATGTTCAATATTTTTCTCTTAAAATTTTATCTTCAACTGTGAAACTACAGGAAAAAGAACGCTGTTAGCAATTAGCAGTTACCAAAACAACTTTTTATATAACAAGACACTGTAACTAAGTGGTTCTTTGACATCTGAGACTGCCATACATCAGTTTCTAACACAGTACCACCCTTTGCTGAAGCAATTATTTTCTTCCAAGCCCGATGCACTAAATAATTAACACACATAAAAGTACATCTTAGACAAAGCACAGCTGTTTCAGGGTAATCCCTCAGAAAATGCATACACAAAGGTGTCAGTGTGTGATTTAACTGAGATTAAGAACACAACTGCTCTTTTGGAAGTCAGTCTGAATACGGAAGACACAGACCAGTGCAAGGTCTCCAATATTTTAACATTCTGGAGTTCCTCCTCGGTTGCTTTTAGCCAGCACTGCCTTATCCTCAAAGCCATATCTTTCCTTGCCCCACCCCGCCCTCCACTTTTTTCCCCCCAAATAGCCTACACAAAAAAATATTCCAACATTGCCAAAGTGCATGCAACTCATAATACTGACTTCACCTTGAAATGGTTATTTTTTTTCCCTTTTCTAAAATTCAGAACATAGCAAAGCGAAGACTGAGATCAAGGAATTCACAGCAGTGAATTCACTGTTTAGTATCACAGCTTATTTAATCCCACAGCTGACCTCTAATGCAGTGGATTGGAGGCTTTTTCTGATTCTTTTGTGCAACAGTGCATTACATTCTCCCATTTTTACAGGGTAAGCATCACTAGCACTGGCAAACCCTGCAACTTATACGATTTGGAGGCTTCCACAAAAAGTGTTTGACAAGCTGTCTAACTGACTAAAGGGTTTAAATCTACGCCAGAGATTTATGCATGACACAGTTCTTCTTCGTTCTATTACAAATGCTCACAACTTCCAATATTCACGTGGTGAGGTAAATGCCATTAGATGAGTAAGTCAGCTGAAGAGGATTTTTACTTAAGAATCCAATTATAATCACTATTAATTACAATACTAGCAAACAGCACACCAGCGTCTCCTCCCAGCCCATGCAGCCCCTCTCCCAGGAGCTCTGCTCATTTCAGTTTAACTTCCGTTAGAAAAAAGAAAAGAACCACTGACAGCTTTCTGCTCAGCCCTCTCCATAACCCATCTCCAGACGCTGAAATGCCAGCAGAGGTGTGCATCGCTCCCACTTGTGGAAGTGTAATGGCTCGCACTGCAGAACGCCAAGTCTCCTTCCAACGAGCACTAGAAATCCAAGCTTAAAACAAAACATCAGGGTCATTTTCAGCCTGAAAAACGAATGTTTTGGTGATTTTTTCTGCCAGGACCGTCAAGCGATGCTACAAAGCAGACACACAGAGAAAAATCTCTCTCCAGGCGACTCTTGGGATACCCATGGCCCACTTAACATCTTCCTTAGGAAAGAGACTCGGAAGGGAAGGACGTGACGCTTTAGCTCCCATTCAAAAGAAACACGAAAGTAAACACCAAATCATTTACTTAACCAAACACGCGAGCCTCGAAAGGCTCTTTTATCCACAAGGCTTGACAGGCACGCTCGGTACTTCTCGCTTTTGTCGCGGGCGAGGGCGAGCGCGAGCCCCAGCGAGCAGCGACGCCCTTCAACGCGCCCCGGGACGCGAACGGCGCCGAGCCCGGAGGAGGAGGCCGGGGGTCGGCGGGGCCCGAGCGGCGCCGGGGGGCTGCGCGGCTGCCCCCGCCGGCCCCGGGTGCGGCGCCTTTGTTCGGGTGGCGGTCGCCGCGCTCCGCCCCGCGCAGGTGCGGGCGTGTCCGCGCTTCCCGCCGCGCGCCGGGGCGGCCCCGGGGGGCTCCGCGCAGCGCGGCGCGGGCGGCCCCGCAGCCTCCCCGTGCGCGGCGGCCCCCGGGGGGAGGGAGGGAGGAGGAGGCGGCGCCGCCCGCCCGCCCGCGCCGCGGCCGGCGGGCACGAACCTCGGCAGCCGCCGCCGCCGCCTTCCCCCACCCCAGGACGGGGAGCTCCGAGCCTCCCGCTTCCGCGCGCCCCGGGGGCGGCTCGCGGTCCCCACGGCTCACCTGCGGCGGAGGGGCGAGCTCCGCTGCCCGGCGGAGGAGCGAATGGGGCGGGCGGGGCGGGCGAGGGGGGCCCTGCTGCCGCCTGGCGCCGCCCCCTCGCGCACACCCGCCGGCGCGCGCGCGCGGCCCGGAGCGGGAGGCGTGGCCGGGGGCGTGGCCGGGGAGCAGGGCCGCCGCCTGGCATCGACTGCGCGGGCAGAAGACGCGGGGGGGGCGTGACCATGATCGTGGGCGGGGCCACGGCTGTGGGCGGGGGCGAGGAGCGCTGCTGCCGCCTGGCACCGCCTCCGCGCGCAGAGGACGCGGCGAGGGGCGCGGCCAGAGCAAGGGGGCGCGGCTATAATGAAGCGGCGTGGGCGGGGAGCCCTGCTGCCGACTGCGCGCGCAGAGCCCGCGGCCGGTGGGCGGCGTGGCCGAGGAGAGGGGTGTGGCCAGGGGCTCGGGGTCGTGGCCGGGCGGCGCCGCAGAGGCGGAAGCGTCGCGGCGCGCGACCCTGCCCCTCCCTCCCGCGTGGGGGAGGCTGGGCGGGGGCGAAGGAGGAGCGGGTGCGCGCGCGCGAGCCGCTTGCGGGAGGGGGCGGGAGGGTGGCCGGTGCCGGCGGCGGCGGCGGCGGCGGCGGCGGGGTCTGTCGGGCGTGGGGGCCCGGGCGGACCCTGCGCGGCGTTAACTCGGGAGCCTAACGGTGACGGAGCGCCTGCTGCTCTACCCGTGTTGCAGCCGAATCTGTCAAACGAGGCCACGAGGCCAGCACCGTAGCTTCACGTCGGTTCCTCCTTCCCCCCTCCCCTCCTCCCCGCTAATCCCCGCTGTCTGGCGAATACGTGAGGCAGGTTCTGTTGCCCTAAGGAGATCAGATCCCGACATCTGTCGCTAGGTTGATAAACACGATTATTTTTAGGGTTGAAAGCAAAGCATGAGATTTCCTCGAGGGACAAGCCCAAGCTGAGGAAACATCAAATATATTGGGTTTAAGAACTATTGTCACTGGCAGAAGTGAGCGCGAAGCCCTGAGATTGTTGGGGTTTTCTATAGTTATGGACCAGTCCATATATGAAGGGTTTTAGTGATGCTAAGCAAAATGGCGTGATGTGAATGGAGAATTTTCATGTTAATAAGTAAGTCAAATAATAATAACTGTGATGTCTTGATATTTGTATCTTGGGACGAGGGGAAATAGATTTAAATTGGAAAGGTTCTTTCAGCTTCAGACTACTAACCCTACCCCTCATCGTATCTCTGCACTCCCTGATAAATAGACCCTCTTTATCTTTCCTACAGGCGTCCTTTAAGTACTGGAAGGCTGCTACAAGGTCTTTCTGGAGCCTTCTCTTCTGCACCACGCTGCTTGTTAACGGGCATGGCCTTTGTCCTATTGATCTCCCTTTAAAGCTGTCTTAAATGTTTAAGACAACATGTGATTTTATTTTGAAATGTCATCCCCTCATCCAAGCTGTGTATCATAATGCAATAAAAACTAGTTTATAGTGTACCTGCCATTCTCTGTTTCTGAAATGTCTCCTGGAACCTCGCCTAACCAACTGGGAAAAAATGACCTCCTTAACCCAGGACTAACAGAAATAATTCCATGCAAATGCATTACATTAATGATTCCTGTTGAATTGCTAGCAAGAGGCCACAATGAGAGCATCTCTGTAGCACTCGTCATGTTTTAGGCCTGACTGTGGCTCCTCAGAATAAAAGAGCCACTGGTCAGAGGACAGTAGGTATCACTGACTATTCAACTCCATTGACTGCATAGGAACTTAGGGTTGGGTAGCCCAAGGTAGCAGCAGGTTTGAACTGCGCAGTGTTCTCTGGTGTTTAGGTGTGAGCCCCTAAAACCATATAGACAGTGTAGTAGACATTTGCAATGTGGCCCTGAGGATATATGTAGTGATTTTCTTTTGTTATGCGTTACTGTGTGTGCCAGTACAGCTCTGCACGTTAAAGTACTTGTGAAGAAAAACTACCAAATGTAATTCAACAGAGGTGTAATTAGTTATGTGCTAGTAGTAGTTGCATTATGTACCATAATACAACTAAGAAATCAACCGATGCTGAGAAGAGTTTCATTTATTTTGGATGTGTTAGACAAAACATCTCTGAATCTTTGGGAAAAACACTGATACGCAACTTCCTTTCCCAGGCAACAAAAAATACTTGCTCCTTCTATTTTAGCTCACATTTTATAGCACACAATAGATATCTAAAGTATGCATAATTTAACTGTAATTGTATCTTTGATTTCTATTGACATGAATGAATAAATCACGTTCTTTGGAAAACCACCTTATCACACATAAAACATCTGTTCTTCCTTCAAGATCTTAATAAATCTTCCAGGGTGAGAGAGACGGGACAGGATAGAAACGGAACAAACCCACTTAAGTTTTTGAGGGCACCCTCCTATTTCAGCTCAGAATTGATTAATCTGGCACCTGCTGGGTCTGTGGGCCTTTGTATGGTGAAGTATTGCTGAACTGAAATCAGTACAGGGAGGTACGATTTCCTGCTATTGCATGTAATTTCTTCTCTTTTGTCCTGGCAGCACAACTGTATTAGAAATTATTAGGCAGCCTTTTATTACCAATACATAAGGACATATGAAATGTATTTGTAATTTAACAGAGTCTCTCAGCAGCAGGGCTGAAGAAAACCAGCCAGCTCAAATCCACCACGTAATCAGGGGAGAATCTCCCCTGAACAAAAGGAAAGAGCTAGAAGTTTTCACCTACTTCCAATCTGTAACAGTTGTGACAAATCAGAAGTAATGATGAGTGAATAATACGGTAAACTATTACTTGAACATACTCACAATTCCCAAGTTAGTAACTCTGTGCTTCTTTGTGTGTTTGTATAAGGGACAGTCAGGTATTAGGGATGTACTGTGCTTGAGGCATAATAACCGACATGCCCAAATGCAGACTTGGTATGTAGCTCCCACTTTATGAAACAGGGAGCGATGGCTACCTTGTCAGGATGGTGCATGTATTGGGTGTTAATGCACCTCTGAGTGTGCTTGTTGCTGTCCCAAAACTAGCAGGAGAATCTGATGGGGCAAAGATTATTTTGGTGCCTGCTATTAGGCAGTACAACTCCAGGTCTTAGGCAATAGCCTACTGGATTGGGATTCCAGTAATCTTAATTTTACTTTGTGCTGGTTTTGGCTGGGATAGAGTTAATTCTCCTCATAGTACCTCTTGTGGGGCTATGTTTTGGATTTGTGCTAGAAACAGTGTTGATAACACAGGGATGTTTTAATTATTGCTGAGCAGTGCTTACACAGTGTCAAGGCCTTTTCTGCTTCTCACCCCGCCCCACCAGCCAAGTAGTCTGTGGGTGCACAAGAAGCTGGGAGGGGACACAGTTGAAACAGCTGACCCCAAGTGACCAAAGGGATATTCCGTACCATATGATGTCATGCTCAGCTTGTAAAGGTGTGGGAAGAAGAAGGAAGCGGGGAACATTCGGAATGATGGCATTTGTCTCTCCAAGTAACCGTTACGTGTGATGGGGCCCTGCTTTCCTGGAGATGGCTGAACACCTGCCTGCTGATGGGAAGTAGTGCATGGATTCCTTCTTTTACTTTGCTTGTGTGTGCAGCTTTTACTTTATCCATTAAACCGTCTTTATCTGAACCTATGAATTTTCTCACTTTTCCCCTTCTGATACTCTCTCCTATGCCACTGGGGAGGAGGGAGCGAGTGAGCGGCTGTGTGGGGCTTAGTTGCCAGCTGGGGCTAAATCATGACATACTCTCATGGCATCACTGATCTGCTCTGATCTTGGCCAGTCCATTGTCCGTCCACTTCCCATCCCAACTTGCCTGCTTTCTATATTTGGAGGTTAAGCTCTACAAGGTAGCAATAGTCTTTCTCTATGATTTGGCAGCATGTACAACCCAGGGAATGTTTTTGTAATGTGTAGAGACGGATGTCAGCTATGCTCTCAAAATGAAGGAATCCAGACCAGATTTGGAATGCTACAAATCAACACATGCACAGGTTATGTAGGCAGTTGCTCCTACTACTTTTGCTCAGTGTAAGGACATCTTAATCCGTCAGCTCATAGAGGAGCTTCCCATCATCTGTGACTGCCTCCAGATCTATCACGTGTATCCCCATAAACTTGCAAACAGATACATGCTCCCTAAAATCAAGATAGTGTGGTTACCGTAATAAACTGGTGGGTAATGAGATACTTGCATCTGCTTAGCACTATTAGCTTTCCAAATATAATTATTCTCAGTACTCCATCTGAGTAGTCATGGTGCTTAACACTCACGGCTTTCTTACTGTTTGGAAAAGATAATCCATCCCCAAATGCTTTGTGCCTATAGAGAAAGTCCAGTGAAGTGACTTGAATACTCCCAAGAGTAACGATGAGTTTGCAGTCACTCATCTTCTCATTCAACTGAGCTAGGAGAAATGACATTGTTTAAGTAGATGACGACTAAGAATCTGGAAATCTGAGGCTTGAGGGTTATAGCACAGTTCATTTATGAGATATCAGAATAAACAAAAACATTATTAGGAACGTGGTTAAGGAATTGTCAAACCTCTAAAAGTATATAGGCACTAAAATGTTTTGCATGTATTTATTAAAAAGTCTTCATAGTTTAATTAGTTTTACTTTTAAAACATAAGGTATGAAAAGTAATATCAACTTGCTTAACCAATAAAGAATGATGTAAAATATGTAATTTATATGGACTACCTGCCTACATGTTACTGGAGTAACATCTTTAGCTGGCATTTGTTGAGATTGAATTCCTTTATGGTATTGTCTTTCATGAAAAATGTGTCCTTCCCACATAGTATTTTACTGAAATCAGTGATTTGCCACTGAGTGACTGAGTGCTGTTTCTTTTTTTCAGTCTGCATGTTATGTAACCCATATCCATATATATATTCAATCAGAATATTTAAGCCTAACAATAATCTCCAAAGCAATAGGGGTTTAAAATAGCTTGAAGTACACTAAAGTAGTTTCACTTTTCTGTCATGTATATAACACAAAAAAGATTGTAAAAATATTTTTCTAATCTTAGAGTTGTCCGTATAACTGTCTTAACTTCTCCATTTTTTATCTTTTCTGCCTTCCATCTCCTTCCTTTTCTATTGCTCCTGTTTTTCATACTTTATATGATTTCATACTTACTTCAGTTTTTTTACAGCCTTTCCTCTTGTGGTTCTCTAATCTCTTTGTTTCACTCTTTGAAGGCTTCCTCCTTCTGGTGGGGGTGTATTCTGGTGGAGTCAGGTAAACTGAAGTCTGGTTTCTAGTTCTGCGGCTGTGTCCAGCTTCAGGAGTCACCTTCCCTACCTATCTCTTAATTTCCCAGTCTGGAAAACCAAGATATTAAGCCAACCTCCTATGTGGTTAGCTTTGAAATACACTGGTGGAAAATTCCTTTAAGCATAATTCTCTTTCTCTACTTTCCTTCTTCTCTACCTTAGTTACCTCCTCAATGCTCATTATCATTTTGAGTTCTTCAACAAACTCTTAACTCCTATTCTTCCCCCTTCTAAAGTAGCATATTCAATGCAGACTTTTAACATACTATGATTACTACTAATTCTGCTACATTCTTCAGGTTATATAACAGCTGCATTCACTTTATTTCTATCTTGAAGGAGAGCTATTGCAGCTCTTAAGTGATGAGTTCCATTTATTCCAGCTGACTGATGTCAGTAAAGAACATGAATGATTATGCAACACCTGGTTTTAGTCATATACATGATCAGAAGAGGTTTGGAAATGCAAGAGGTATAGGACAATTTGAGTCCAAGACTCAATGTTCCATTATGAACACCAGTTATAGTATCTTATGAAACCTTGTAAAGGGAAAATGTACACGTGTGAAGCCAGCCCTCCATGTTCATTCATGAAGTTACTTCATGGCTGTAGTGAAATAAAATACAGACACCAACATTCTGATGTTAACTCTCGGGAAGAAAATATTTACGCTCCACTGTGGAGATGATGTAGAGAATGAAGGAAGGATGACAAAACATATTGTAGTATTTACGGGTTGTAAAGCCATAAACTATAGACCATATCAGACTAAAGTATGGTTCATAAAAGCTAAGCAGCACTGGGTTCAGCCTACTATAGATGGAAAAGCACCTAGGATGGCTAAAGGAATTGTTTGAATGCTCGACGTTTTTGATAAACACTGATTCACATTCCAGTTATATTCCCATTTTGTAGCTCTGTCGCTGCTGTTCACTCTAAAATCTCATGGCACTTTCTGAAAGAACACAACATTACCTCTGATCTCCTGACTGAGTATCAATTCAGGTAATCATAGCAACAACTTTTGCACATCCTGCAGTTCTAACTGGAACCACTGGTTTTCACTAACCACCTCAGCCCCCAATTCTGAATTTAGATGACTTCCTGTGGGGCTGTTACATAGCTCTGCTCAACAGTTCAGCTGAGGACTTCGGAAAGATGCAATTCCAAGGAAGTGCTGGCAGCAGGCCAGTGAAGATGTTCCTGGTGATTTATTTTGATTTTTTTTCAGATGAAAAAGAATAAAGAACAGATGCAAGATTAACAGATAAAAACAACCCCTAAAAGAAACTGGAAACAAAATCATCAGTTTTGCACTGAATATGGAATTCCTGGAATCTTTTCCAAACTGCTATCAATAAAATGTATTGACAGCATGCAAAGTTTTTCATTTGTTCTGTGTTGAGTCTTCACAGTTTATTTGAATTCATGCAAGAATATAAGTGGAAAATACATGGATCCTTTCTCAGAAAAACAAAGTACCATTCAATGAAATGGAAAAATCATCAGAAATGGAAGAACTATGAAATTACAAAATGTCATTTTCATGTCAATCACAACGTTCCCCAGGGCATGCCTTGTGAAGCATATTAGGGATTTAGCCAGATGTAGAAAACCATGACAAAAATAAACAAAGTAATAATAATAATGAATTTCTCAACAGGTCCTTAAAGAAGCATACCAGTTTTAACCCTGAAAAGGGGGATAAGATATCCTCCAAGTATTTGAGAGTAAGAGAAGATTTCCTCTGAGGACAACTTATTTTGTAACTATGCACATGAAAGGTTCTTCCAGCAGCAGCTTTTGCTGAACACACAAACCCAGAGTAATCTAGAGTAGGTGGGCATGCAGGATTCATGCAATAATCCCTATTGAGTTTTATGTTGGTAGGAACAATTGACCGGTTGCTTTTTTTTCATGAACTGACCCAGTTAAACATTTGTGTTTCTTATATACCTGAGATGCTATAATTAGAACATTTTTTAATTATTCAACACTCTTAACTCTTCTCTTGAGTGTGGTAATTTGATACAACAGTTCTGGATACTGGAACTCCACTTTGATCTCAGGAACTTTCTGACAATGCTTAAGCTGCTGTTTCTCATGTGTGATCTTAGCCAACATTACAATTTTATGTAGGTGTGGAGGCTACTACTTGTATCAGAATATTTGTCTTGTTATGAAAATCCAGCACCATCCCTATCCTGGAGAAATTATGTAAATTCATCTACCTAGATACATACATTTGAGCACAATTGAAAAGGTTATTTTGTGTTTAAAAATTAAAGTGAATTTTAGGCTTATCAGCCATGCTGGTCTGTGAATACTTAAACTTCAAGTCCTCTGTTTATTTGCAGAACAGCTATTGTGCAGACGAGGTAAGCAGCGGCAGGTTCCCTCCCCTTATTTTGGAAGTGTTCTCTTCAAGAGGGTCAGCAAATAACTTACTTTTCTGCTTATTCAGGACATGATTAAATCACTGGGGTCAATGTCATGATCACAGAGACTCCAACGAGCTCTAAGTCAGGGCAGACATGAAAATTACCACAAAAAAACTAAACGCTGCCGACTTGTATGTCATGTGTGCAGTCATATGCACACGCCCATTCACATGGTCTGGACTGAGGCAACCTCCTCCCTTTATATAGGCTGTAGCATTTGTTCTTGCTCAGCAGAAAACATTTAAATACATTGTTCAAGCAAACCTAAGCTAAAATGCCTCTATAGAAATGCCAAAACCACATTTTTTAATGGATGCACCAAGTCACAAGTAAAGCTCATAATTACACCTATAGTCACTTCTAATGTCAGCTTTACACAGAAATGAATGTTTAATAGCATCAGCCAAGCTAGTAATTTTAGGGCACTGTGATCTGCCACAAGGGTGGAATTCCATCATCAATTTACTTGATCAACTTTCACCTCCTTTATAAAAGCTGAAATGCAAACATATTTAGCTCTTTCAGCTGCATTGCCTTTTCCTAAGTAATGTGCTTGATACCTGTCTGTTTGGAGACAAATACTGCTTTTGGACTCATACCTTCTACTTCTTCTAGGACTCCTACATCCAAATGGAGTTTCCTCTATAATCGTAGTGAGGCTACTGGACTATTTTCTATCCTTGTACCTATTTACAAATCCAAGATCATCTTCTTTGTGTGTTATGAGACTATTTTAGGCACTGCAGCTTGATTTATGACAGCTGAAAGCAGAAAGTATGCTGTAAGATATCTTCAAATGCTGTCACACAGGGTTTACGTAGGAGACATGCTCTTCTTGCTGTAGACCTGGCATTCCCCAGTGACCAAGTTTCAAGCCAGTGCCTATACAAAGGTCTAGGATTAAGCCTTGAATCTCACACTTCATTGTGCACTAATTCATATGTAAAAGGAGACTAGCAACAGGTGGCCACAAAATGATGCCCAAATACAAAGCAAACATTATAGGTAGATATAGGTTAGTCACCCTTTCCACACATGAACTAGACTAAAAGCTCCCTTATGGAGTGCTTCCCTGTTTTGCTGAGTGATTGTTGCTATCGTACGTCCTCCTGCCTTTCTACCCCTGGTAAATCCAGTCTTTTCCTGAGAGTGCTACATGTTCTGAAAAGATGGGAACAGACATTATGCTTTCTCCTTAGGACTTAGATGTGGAAGAACGTGACTGGCAGGATACTTTTCCCTTTCTGAAAACTAGCAGAGCCGAGTAGTAATGCTGCTGTGCTTATCAAGATTCTTAAGTTCAAACGCTAAACCCCTGGGGGCCAGTTTTGTGAGGGAGTAATCCTGACTTGTGTAGCATCTGTGGATTCTGTGGTGCAGGTGCTACAAGTAGGAGCCCTGTTTGCTTGGTGTGTGGGTGAAGATGGAGGTACAGGCTGAGCAGGAGCATTGCTGGGGTGTGTTCCCCAGTAGTGGGGCTTGCAAGAGTTTGTTGGGGTCCACTGCTTCTCCTTTCTCCAGCTGGCTGGAGGTGGCCTCCTTTATATGGGACTGTGGTTTCTGCTCTCTCATCCTCCTAGCAGGAGGAAATTGCTTCTAGCCCTGACTCACCATCTCTGTTTGGTGTATGCAAAGAGTATATAGGTCTCTCTCCTGGTCTATCTCCCTCTTCCCCTGCAGTGCTGTTACCTCAAAGGGGATGGTTCTTGGTGCCTGTTGTGCCTTCTAGGCACAGAGAAGTACTTTGCAATGTTTCTTCTGGTGCGAAGGGGCAGAGCACAGTGGGTGGCATGTTACAGGGACTCAATTTCCTCTTATTAATCAGTCTGGAGTCTTCCTGCCTGTCTCAGGCTGATGGATTAGGAAGTTCACTCCAGTTTTATTCCTCATGGAATTAGTGGTTATGAGCATACCACATCTCAGCAAAAATCTTTCTTTGACCCTCTGGGTTCTCTGTAAGACCGCAGAGAATATCTATAAGGAGACCGATGATGGGCTGAAAATGTTCCTTCTCCTGGCCCCTTTTCCTTCCCTGTTATCCCAATTATCTTGAATTTTTTATCTCTAATAAAACTTAGCTCTGCTGAGCTCTAGGTGGGTGTTGAAATCTGGATGCCTAAAACCAGTGGCAAGGCCTTGGTGTTTATTAAGAGTACACATGTGAGATTGTACATGGGTAAAGAAAGCCAAGTTTTTTTAACAAGGTGAAAATTGGGCTGCATCTCTGTGTTTAGTATTGAGAATGTTTGCCTATACAAAATCTCCCTCACCCTTTTTCTCTCCGAAGTCTTAAAAAAATTGAATATTGGTATGCAAAATTCAACTAAAGCATATTTTCTTCCTCTTTTGAAGCATAGCACCTGTGACCTTAGCAAGTTTTTCTGTTTTCCTCCAAATTTTCTGGTTGCCAGTGTAAATACATGCCATCATATTTAGTACTTTTTGATATGTTTTTCAGGTGCTATGACAGCTATTTCTACAAATGCTTTAATGGAACGGTTGCATTTAAAATACCAGCAAAAACCATGGAATGAAACAGTGAAACTTGTCCATTTTTGCATGGTAAGAATCTCTGATTAAGTGACAGAAGAATATGTCTCCTTGACTTGAAAAGAAAAAAAAACACACTAAAACTGGTACCTATTATAGTCTGGATCCTGCTTTTTCTTACAAGAGTGGATAAAACAGTTTCCAGCATTATTTTAACACTTTAGAGGTTGTTTCTTGCAGTATTTTAAGTCTTCAGGAGTTAGCACTGATTGCCTAATACTTCTGGTTATTTTCCATTTATTATCCTTAGCGCATTCATGGTATGTATGACAATTTCTTGCCAACAGGAATGGGAGAAGAACTGTTTTTCAGAAACTGGCCTGAAACCCACTATCTAGAGTGTCCTGCTGTGATATACCATAAGTCGTTCCATGCTTCCAGCCCTTCCAGTAGATAATTATATTTGAGAATCATCTTTGTAAAAAGCAAATTAACACAGCTGCTGTGAGCTTAGTATGTAAGTCCCATTTGTTTCCATGCTCCCTTTTTATTAATGCTTAACGAAAGATTTACTCTGAAAACAATGTGCTGACTTTGAACACGGTGAAAACTTTTCAGCAGTAAGTGTTCTTTGTGAAGTGTGAAGTATGAAAATTTCTCAGACAAGAGCTAGAAGAGAAGCTGGGAGAGTTTCCTCGCTACTTAAGTTAATCTCTTCAGCTGGAACTTGCACCCTGGATCTAACCAAGTACCCCTGTGGCGTTTACTGATCTCTCCTTTTCACTCGGACAGATTCCTCCCAAAATAAGTATTTTCTGAGTTGATCTTCAGTATCATGGTGAGATTAGCTGATATAGCTTGTGTTCAGCTCAAAAGAAAAGGTAATGGGAAGTCACTCTCAGCTCTAAAGGCTTCTGATATATAATTACTGCACAACAGAGTCTTCATAAATCCATTCAGTGCTGCCACTTTAGAGACAGTTATAATCATAGGTCACCTCTATGTTTGACGAAAAGAAGTAGTGTTTTTTTGGACATTAGTGTTCTGTCTCACATGCAGCGATATTCCTCTTTGGCTAGTAATTTAAGGAGTCTTTCTCTGTCTCTTGATTTCACAAATGTGCTTAGGATAAGCCACTTCAACGGCCTGTCAGCGATGCTTCAGATGATCTCTTGCTGTCTTGCATGGAGAAGATACAAAGGACATTAAATGGTAATGAGCTGTCAGATAACTCAGAGTGGTTTTTTTTAATATTCTATGGAAACTACCCATCCTTCTCCATTAGTGATGTTCTGCACAAGGGGGTCAAATGTACAAACCCAGAGGTGAATATGACACGAGACTTTTGACTTATCTTCGGGCTAAGCCTTGAGGCTAGAGCTAGTCTCAAAGTCTGAGAATAAGCTCTACTCAGCACAGCACTCATTAATCATAGGGTAATAGTTGTTACTAATAACAAAAAGTCATGCAAGAGATACTGTTCTCATTACCTGAATCCTACCCTTAAGAGCAGGATAATACTGATTCTACTTCTTGATCATCACAGCCTTATTAAATAAAACTTCTGGTTTTTTGCAGCAAAATCTTTGGTTTCTGTGATGAACAGATTGGAATCTTTATCCAAACAAAAAGGGTAAGTTTGTTTATGGATAAATGAAATGAGCAAGCATGGCCCCAAGTCCAGTGAGGATTACCATCTGGATGGCTTGTCAACAGTAATTTTTTGTGGTGTAGTGTTTTAATGGAGTGTATCACTTGGAATGGGCATAACTGCCTGTTTTGATTAGCCTTTCGTGGAGGCAGTTGTTGGGTGAATAGAGAGCATGAATGCCTAGGTCCCAAAGCCACAAGCTGAGATAAATAGTTTTCAGCAAACCAACATGAGAATGCAATGAGCAGAGCACAAATACCTTGCCTAGTTGGATAGTTTTCAGAAGCTGAGCCAAGGAGGAGTTATTTTTGAAGCATCCCTGGTGTCTCTTCCCACGGCCAAGTAAACTATGCTCATTTCCTTTCTTCATGTGACAAAATTTTTAGATACACAATCTTCTTTTTCTCTTTCCCCCCTCTTTAGACTTAATGCTCATGTCAGCCCCAGTGGGACTGCCTGCTACATAACATCAGACATGTTCTATATAGAAGTGCTGCTGGAGAAGGATGGAAAGGTGACAGATGTAAAGCTGGCTCACTTTGGAGAAGCTCCTGTGGTAAAGTTAATTTTCTCTGTCTCTCACCTCCCCGTAGTCTCCCACCTGGCCTCCAGCTGCCATGCCAGAAATTCTTTGGCTTCCTTTTGGTCTGGTCACACTTGCCAGCCTGTGCATGGCACTGGTTACCTGTTTAGGCATCTGAATATCACATAAACTTACAACTCAGTTGCACGTATTGAGTACTGTAGTGCTAAGTACTGAGGTAAAACTCAGCTGACAGTCCACCTTCCAAGAATTTTGTAGTATTCTGCATAAATATTTGTTTTCTCATACCTGGATGTTATCAATATACAGTAAATAATAGGGTCTTTAAATTTTTTCTACCAAGGAGTAGTGCAATATATATTCCTAGTGGTTGTCTTGGAGCTGTTGCCAAAGATTTTCTTTTTGCTTCTGCCTTCTTTAGGAATATGTGCATTCCTACAAATGGCAATGTTTTTCTTGCAAAATTTCTTATTAAAATATTGGCAAAATATCCTTCTGCAGTTCACATCTTCTGCAGTTGTTCAGTGTTACAGACAATCCTTCAGATCAAAGGTAACGAGCTGTTGCAGCATAAACTCTGATTTTTGTCAGTAAGAATCCAAATTGTTACGTTAATGTGGAGTTTATTTAGTCCTTTTTTTCACTTGCAGTCAGCCCAGGAATTTCAAGCAGTCCTGTTTAATCAGCACAGGGCTCTGGAACAGTGAGTGCTGCAGAATATTATTAGGATGGAGTTGCATATCCAGAGAATTTTAGCACAGTAGCTTCCAATAAAAGCATTTTCTTTTCTGGGAAGAATTTATCAACAAACTATTTCTGTTAATTTTATCCTATGAATATTATGTTTTAACTGTTGTAATGTTAATTTGGTTTTCATTAGCTGGTTTTTGGGTTTTTTTTTCACTAACAGTTCAGCTAATTAAAAGTAATTGGAAACAATCTATTGTTACCAAGGCAATGCTTTAAAGAGATGTTTCACAGAGCATGGCAAGAAACATGAAACTGCTTTCTTATTCCTGTAGGTTTGTGAAGACTTGGTGCAGCATCTGAGGTAAAGAATCATGTGCAGTCCCTTGTTGAATGGAAAGGAATTCCCAACTGTTGTGTTTTTCTGAATATTGTAGAGAAATCAAGGCTAGAATGGTTTCAGTGTAAGAACTGCAGAAAAGAAAAAAAAAAGGAAAGAAAAAAGCAAGAATCAGGGAGCAATAATATGAATCCAGAAAACAGCAAAACAACTGACAACTTTTTTCATTTTATTTTTAATGTGTAAAGTTGGTTCCAGTGCTCTGCACTGGAGGTTGGTGGATGTTGTAACTATTATTACCTGCTTCCACTTTGTAGATTCAAATGTTTCAACTACGTGTCCTTCAGGATTCTGTCATAGAAATGAAAGCAGGGGGAGATCACACGGCATGTTTTTCTTTTCTTTGTTGGAGAAGATGTTACTTTAATTGCCTTATGCATTGGCAGGGCAATATATACTTTTTTTTCTTATTTACTACATTTTCGTTTAAATAGTTGCTGTTCCAAGTCAGGCCACCTCCTTAAAAATCCATTTAGAAGTTCTCCAGCCAATGTGATCAAGGTTCCAGGTTTTACTAATAATGAGTGTATTTATGAAATTGGATTGTTATTGAAATACCTCAACAGAACAGTTGAAAGGGAAGGTAAAGAGAGAAAGAATAATCACGGACATTGCATATTTCATCTCTTTCTTATGTGGACCTGTAATGCCTCATCAGTTTTTCCAGCCCTGTCTTTCCTCAGAAACAAAATTATATTAGACTTAAGGGTGCAAACAGCTGTCCTAAAGCTTTAACTTGCATTTTCCTTGGGTTTTGACTCCTAGTGACATTAACTGCCAGCGGTTTGGCTCTGAGTGATGATATATCATTACCACTAGCGCAAAGGGTACTACTTGTTTGCCTTCCTGTTTTCGTTAAGCTTTGGCACAAAGTGCAAGTATCCCTTCTGCACCTCTTGCTGTAGTATTTTATTTGGTCATAGGGCAGTTTGCTATATGTGTAATGTTTCCTGTCAGTCTCAAAGTAACCCTAATATCATGATGAACCAGCTAGCTAAAGCATGGGCTTGTGCTGTGTCTGTGCTTGTACCTGCATGCCTGCGTCCCTCCCTTTTCCCTGCTGCCCCGCTGTCCCAGCTGGAAAGAGTCATGGAGTTGGTGAGTAAGTTGTTTAGGTTTCTGTTTGGAAAGGATTTGTCCCAATGTAGAAGTCCAGGCGGGCTTATTTGGTCCCTCTGCTGATGTTCATTGCAGTCACATCTGCATGGAAAGGGAATGTAATATCTTGTTGAGTGCAGGCCTCTGCGTGACTGCAGCATTGGAGAGTGTTGTAAGGTTTTTAAAATCCAGGTGAGTAAATACCTGGTGGCTTAGTCTAAGCAGAGCTCCAGGCTATCACAGTTCATCAGAATCTGCATGAACTCTGAGTTGGAGTGGTCTGAACCATTCCTTCACAAACTTATGCAAGTCACTTGTCCCATCTTCTTTTTTTTGATTGATGTATCTATCATTTGTATTTAAGATCTGTCTCTCTTACAGCGTGAAGTCCAATATTAACACAATCCTTGATATTTTGATGGAAAGGAAAATGTATAAATGCATTTTGTTAGGGAAGTGTTACTACATGAGTAGCTTTATTGGAACATCAGGAAAAGTGCTTTGCAGCCAATGAGCTGTCATATTGGTGTATCGTGCACATCTGTTGGTTTCAGTAGTGCATATTTAACCAGCATCAGCTCTAATTACATTGCTTTTTGCAGCAAAGCCAAGGATTCACATTTCCTGGTCTCTTCTAAGAAAATCTAAATAGCTACTTGCCAGATCTGATAAGGAGGGGGCCTATGTCATTCTGAAATTATGCTTGTTCAAGCAAGTTAGATATGAAAGACTTATTATCCATCTCATTGAGTAGCATGATAGCAATTGTTTCTTTCTGGTAGGATGAAGAACTATGATGTCTTTGGAAAGATTCTAGAAGACCTGTCAAATCTGTATAAAATTCCAGGAAACAGGTTGCAACTAGTTATTACTTGAAAAACTTTTAAAATCCATAGCCTAGCTTTTGTTTACTTACAAAAATAATATTTTCCCTTCTCTCTCTCCCTCAGTGAAATGAGAGCTAAGGGATACCTTGCTTTGCAAGCCCTTGAAAAAGATCTTTATGCAATGTATCTTTTAGACAGGTAAGGTTGAAATCTACCTCTTTCTCCTTTTCCCTACACCCTCACCCTTCATTTCACTAAAAGCCAAGTTAACTGATCTAATTATAGAGCAGGTAGTGGAAGGCTAATGAGTTTTATCCCACTGGAAAGCTTGAAACCTTTCTGTAGTTTGGCAGCTCCAGGCACACCAAACAAGATTTGAACTCTGGGCCTTATCTAAAAGACTTGCTGGGAAACTGGTTGGTTGCAGAACTTGTGTGTGTGTGTGCATGTGAGCACCCACTAGGAGTCAACAATGCCTCTGAAAGTCAGAAGTCGTGTTTACATCTCTCTGTGGCAGGAGTAAAATATTCCTTTTGGGGTCCTGCTTTTTGGGTATCTCACTTTGTGCTCAGGTTTTAAATCAGGAGTTGTGGATGCTACCTTTCCTCCTATCTTTCCTTTCCTCATTTCTCCTTTCAAAGAGCCAGATTACAGGCAGATGTGGAACAGATTTTCCTAAACCCTCTGGTAATTGTACAATGATTTTTGTTGGTTTGTTTGTTTGTTTTTCAGAAAATTAGAGCCGAGGACAGTGCTTTCCTTTTAGATTTTTGAAACATCTTTCCTCTTATCTTGCCTATTAAGCAGTCCAGCAAGCATCACCATCTGTGACCTGAAACACAATTGGCTTATTTTTGTACAGTGTTCCCTTATTATCTCCATGAAGCGCATTATCTCCATGAACAAATACACTATATCGTTGCTGATCACTGATACCTCAGTAAATATTATTAATTAGTTAAATGGATTATTTATCCCATCTATGATATAAGTTAATGAACTGCAGAGTTTTAATGCACAGCTATTAATTATATGGCTGTATGTATTCAGTTGTACAACCACATTTGAAGTTACAGATTGGTTCTGTTTGAATTAGTTTATCCAGGTTACTTCCTCACTCTTTGCTAAACCTGCCACTCCAATATTTTTGTCCCCATTCACTTCTGGTAAATAGCAAATCAAATTGCAACATGAAACAGCTCAGATACAGGGTTGAAACCGGAAGCCCAAGTCCTAGGAGTAAATGCATGAGTAGAATGATTATGTTTTGAAAGCTGTCATAACAAATGGAGACACAATCTACTTCCAAGAAAGCATCCTCTCCCTTTGATTAAGGGAAATTACTCCTTACATTAGCCTAGCTAGCACCACAACTCAGGAAACACTAATCAAGATGTGTTTTGAACTAGAACACAGGATGTAAACAGAGTTACTGAAGTACTTCATGGAAAAGTAGGACACCTGGTGCCAAGAACTGGAGGTGAATTTTTTTTTTCTTTTCTTTCTTCATGGATTTAAAGAATTGTAATAAAAAAAAATCTTCCTGAGCCGATCTTTGTTTACAGTAAAGATCCTCTATTACAAGTACAACATACAGTAGGAACTTACTGTGTCTGTACTCTCAGATAGTGTAGAGACATACAGAAGGAGAAAATAGGAAGAGACCAGGTGGCTTATCAGCTCCTCCAACACTGACTTTGCAGCAGAGTAAAAGCAAAGCCAGCAATATTCTGAGGTTATGTGGGAAACCACAGTTTGGGAGTAACCGTGAGAAGACAGCGATAGTAGCTGAGATAAAACTCATGTCGCCGAAGAGCCAGCTACAGTCAGTTAAGTTTTTTGGCTCATCTGTAGTGTCAGAAGTGAGCCTTACCTGTTCATGTGTTATAGTTCATAAAGGTACTTCTACTACATGCTACCACTATGCTGTTGCACAGGTTGGTGTGAGAGTCCCTTATGCAAATATTACCACTTATATTTAAGAATAGCCCCTGAAAGATATTGTGCTCTTGTTTCCCCCAGCCCTTTGTGTCAAGTTGCCTAACAGATTTCCTCTATTGAAGTGTAGTAACTATTTTTTTTTTATTTCTCAGGAACTCCTATGAACATTGAATTTTACATTTCCCCCTACCAAGTTTTGGAAGCAGAACTAAATCCTGGTAAAGCTAGAAAAGCAGAAATTACTAATGCGATAACTTTTTCAACACTACATGTTTCATGAAGCAAAGTTGACTAATGAAACTCAGAAATAAGATTTAAAATTCAAGTTTAGCAGAATGATTTATATGATGTACTTTAGCATAATTAGAATGTACATCAGGAAACCACTTCCCATGTCTTGGCTGTTGACCTAAATTGAAAGGAGACATCAAACAAAATAACTGCCTAGCCAGCATTCAAATGACTGGTGGTTGCTTGATCTGTTTCATGGCAAGTCCCAAAAGCAACTACAGCTTGGGCAATTTGGCCATTTTGTTCAGGCTTCTCCTTGCTGCCCAAGCATTGTGGCTGTCAGCTGGACCTGACCTTTAAAAGCCCTTGCTATTGCATGTTTTTTTATGCGCAGGATTAATCTACACCGACAAGAGGGAAATAATGCCGTTGTCTTTCTTCTTTCTCCCTCAGGTTCCCAGGTATGTGGAACAAAAACAATTGTAACTGTTGAAGGCACCGATACGCTTCACCGACTTCCTCTTTCTCCACTGCTTGTAGATTCTCAGGCTGGAGAGGACGGGTGAGGGCCTGGACACTTCTCAATACAGAAATGGATTTACATGTCATTGGCACTAACCTCAGCAAAACTTATATTCGGCCTCTGCTAGAACGGGGAGCTCTGTTTTATTGTTGGCATTGTGCTCCGTGGCTGCACCCTCTGTCACCTGTGGCTTTTACAGTTTTCCCAAAAGGACTTCAAAGTTACTGTGTTCATATTTAAGTGTGTCAGTTGCACTGAACTATGGATTTATTCATAGATTTGAAACCAGAAAGAGCCACTGGAGCAGTATTACTTAACTTCCTAGTATTTAACAAGCAACCCTGCATAGTTTCAAAATAAATAAAGCATATATTGGAGGACGTTACACCTTAACTATAGAAAAGTAGTTTGAATCCCACCATGAATACCTTATCTCTCTCTACTTCAGTGCTAGGCTGGAGAGAAAGTCTGAAGTCATTCTCCAAAATAAATCACTATAGAATGATTTATATAAAACTTCCTTGTACACTGTTCCTCAGTTTATTGTGGCTTGCTTTTCCTTTCTGCCAGTCTTCACACTAACCTTGTTTTAAAATGTTAAAGGCTAAAGTTGCATTTATAAAACAAAACTTTTCTCAAGACAGAAAGTATGGAACATAGTAAACTGTGAGTGACCTGATAGTGCCTTTGCTTTGGGAGTCCCTTTTACATCACGTTCTATCACAAGCTTTCATTCTGACCTCTTTTTCTTTTTTCTTTTTTTTCTAGTAACCCTCTTTTTTTGCCGCTATCTGATGAACTCAGCATGGATTTGTTAGCTTTTTTTGTGTTGAAGTTTCACCAGCCTATTCCTATGTCCTCATGCAGTATTGAAGAGATACAGAGGCTCACAGGCATGTTACAATTGTTTTAAGACCAAGTACTTCTGTGACTATGCATTGCCTATTTGCTTTCTACTTTCCCTTTTTTTAATACTAGCTTTCATGTTCAGTCATAACCTAAATGACAACAAAAAAAAATCACCTGATTTCAGGAATTCGGATTACTGGCTTGAAACTTGCTCCTCTATATGAGCTGATTGTTCAGTCTACCCTCAAAGAAAAAGGCAGTGAAGACTTGTCTACACACAAATCCTGTTTCTTTGTGGTGAGTATAGTGTGTTTGACACACGCTCTGACCTTGTGCAAGATATATCCTAAATTATAGTTCCTAATACACAAGCATTGCAGACTTCCCAGAATCCCAACTGTATGTAAATGCTTTTTAGGAAATAGTTCAAGTTATTTACGAAAAAATATTAGGCCCTTTCAAGTAAGCCAGCTTCTCCTCCTCATTAATGAAACACTGTGTGTGTGGCTGCTGAAGTTGTACTAATTTGTCTGTGTGTAATCTGAATATTTACTCTTCTAAAAATTGCTCAGAACTTTGCCATTAATGCCTTAAAAAGAAGGAAACTTCTTTTGTAGTGGGAGGAGCAAATCCCAAGTTGGTGCTTACCTAGCTTTCTGAAGGTCTTTATCATGTTGTATATGTCATGCTGTTTTAACTAAAAAAAAAATTTTTTTAATTAGATAACACTGAGAATATGGATTCCTTTTAGCAGGATTGCCAGGAAGAAAAGTGTAAAGTGTTACAACAGGGATGTCAATTACTGTCTAGAACCATGGTTGCGTACCTGTAGACGGCTTCCCTTTTAATAACCCTTTTATTAAGAAATATTCAATTTTTGCTGCATTAGACACAGAGGAAAATTTTTAGAATAGAAAATGATGGCTAAGATGCTTTCTGCAAGACTTATATACAAGGCAACTACAAGATAAGCTTCAAGGATCTACTTTTTTGCTTGGAAACAAAAGAGGGCACTTCTTTCTCTTCTAGTAGCAGTGTTAGCACAGCCCACCACCTACATAGTTCTTGGACTTTGAACTGGCGGTACAGAAGGTAGTATTAAGTTTACACCATGCTAAGGTGAAGTTTAGCAAAGCTCTCCTCTATAAAACCCAAAAGATGGGATGAATTTTTTATTTCCATTGAGTACCCATGAAAGGCTCTGTAACTCTTCAGCAGTTCCCTAAAATATAAGTACTTGCTGGGAGATGGTTTTGCTTCTGAGTTTAAAGATTTTATTTATAAAAATAAGTTATTAAATTCTAACCTTGAAAGGAAGGCAGAGGAAACACTTTTGCTTTGTGAATACATGAGGAAAAGCTCTTTTATTCTGTTTTTCAGCTTTTCTTAATGTAGACTCTGCTAATTAACTGCCCTGCCCTGTTGTTAAGGTGACAATTCCGATTTGTCACTCTGAAAGAGATGACATAATATTGCATTCTAATTTTGTCAGAGAATCACTATCAACATGGACAGGTGGCAAGTTTTTCTTACTAGCTCCTCTTCTCCTCCTCCTCTTCAAATGAATCATTGGGAGATACTCTAGCCAAATAGACTTCTTCAAAGAAAGCAGTAGTGATGGAAGGAGGAACAACATATGATGCCCTAAAGAGATTTCAGGCAAAACTGCTATCCTATTTGTACAACTGTCAAGCAGAATCACAGAATCACAGAATAACCAGGTTGGAAGAGACCCACCGGATCATCGAGTCCAACCGTTCCCATCAAACACTAAACCATATCCCTCAGCACCTCATCCACCGGTGCCTTAAACACCTCCAGGGAAGGTGACTCAACCACCTCCCTGGGCAGCCTGTTCCAGTGCCCAATGACCCTTTCTGTAAAGAATTTTTTCCTAACGTCTAGCCTAAACCTCCCCTGGTGGAGCTTGAGGCCATTCCCTCTTGTCCTGTCCCCTGTCACTTGGGAGAAGAGGCCAGAACTACCATGATATTCTTCTGAGAGATCTTGGCTGTTAACATTTCTATAGTCTACAGGGTTTTTAAGAGTAGTTGGAAGAATCTGTGGTCCTGACCACTCATCTCTGGGTATATCCACCCAATTTGGATGCATTTGGGAGGGAGAGTGTATCTTGTTCAGCTTCCTCTAAGGTTCATATTTCTACTGAGATGCAGACACGATGGAAATGCTAGAAGTGTGTCTTCCAAAATTATTTTTGCTGTCAGATTGTGCAGTTGCCTGATAACATCAAGCTTTCCTTTTTTGTTTTCAGTGCTTGAAATATCACCATATTTGTTGTTCAGTCTCTTCCAGATTGTCCAAAGCACTGTTATTTCATAAGCAAGGGCTCGGAAAATTCAGATTTAGTGGGAGCCTTGGTTAGTAAAATCCCATTTAGCCATCCAAAGTGTGTGCCTGGCATAATAGAGATTCTTCGACATCAAGTGGCATATAACAGTCTTATTAGCAGCTGTGTCTCCGAGAAGCATATAAATGAAGGTAAATTATGTGGTGGGAAGTAATGGCAGAATATTAGAGAGAATCTAGCTTCTAAGCTGGCGGCTAGCAGATCTACTGCTCCCCTGCTAAAACTGTCATTACTTATGGAGTATTTTAAATGAGAAAAAAAATCCTTAATTTTAGTATTACACTCTGAGTATTTTTAAAAAAATCTCCTAGGCCTGACATTTCTAGAAGCATAAAATAAGTTGCCCAAGTAATGAATAATTAGATTCTACTGTATAAGTATTTTGTAAATTATGACATATGCTTCTACCAAAAGGAATCCAGATTCAATGGGTGAATATCACTAAATAGTAATTTTATTTCTAGATGATTCAGAACTGCTTTACTTTGAAGTGCTACCATACAAGAACACCAGTTTTTCTGTCCTTTTCCTTCATCCTGTGAAAGAGAATTTAGCCTGTGGTATGTGTGGAATAATAGATACTAACCTTTCTACTGGGCTGATAAGGGACTTGGTTCTATCTAGGCTCTCCCATGCTATGCTTCTCTGTTACAAATGCATTCTAAGGGCTACTCTCAATGGTATGCAACCCATGAAAAACACAAAGCAGGACTCGTGTATAAATGGCTTATGTAAAGTGTTCCGTATTCAGCATAAACCAGAAAGTAAATGCAAATATTCAAGTCCTATTCTGTCTTGGCCTTCAGTTAATTAATAAATTGAAACTTCTACTATTTCTGATTTAAGTGTATTGGGGAAAAAACAAGCCTTATGCAAGAGCATTACTGCAAGCCCCTTCCCACTGACTCTCTTGAAGCAGCAAAATAAAAGGATGGCTTTCAGTACTAATAAAAATGTTGTATTTTGAAATATTATACCGTTCTTTCTTAGTGATAATTGATGTTATAACCTCCAGAGAAGTCCAATGTCACCTTCATTTAAATCCTGAAGATCCACCTCTAAATTCTAGTGATGACTTTATAACACGAGCTTTGAAGCGGTAAGTTGTTTTATTTCATATTGTAACAGCTGGAATGAACTTTGGATGTCCATGTAAAGGAAACAGCATGTGCGTTCACAATGTCATAAACTCAGCAACCATAAAACTTCACTCTAGTAACTAAAGTTTGTAATAGTGAGAATAAGTCATTTCAATGACTTAAGTATCTCTTTCAAGAAATGGAAAGTGTTTCTTTCTGGTAGAAAGCCTGTGGGGCAGGGGAACACTTTTGCATGAAAAGAGTTTTACCTCTTGTAGATATAAACATGCTTTTCTGAAGACTCCAGCTCATGACAGTCTCGTGACTGGTATAACTTAGAAGAGCATGGAAAAGACTTTTTTAACATCTACCTAATACCAATCAGTGCTTCTTTTCAGAAAGCAAGGTGTATATGGTATGTCTACAATACTGCCTTTGGCTTGTTTTCTGAAACAATTTCCAAGAGGGGCAAGTTGCTGCAATATATGCACATATACTAGAGAAAGGACTGGGAGCACCAGTCCTAGAATACAACTATTTTCTTTTTGATGACAGCAAGATGAATGCAGGCTGGATTTTTAACTTGTTTAATTAGCCTGCCCTGTCTTAAGCCACAGGATTTTTGATACTATTCTTGGAACCAGGTTATTGTTAGAGCAGACCCCTGCCCCCATGTAATGTAGATAGTGTTTTAGAGAAGATAAGCTCTGTGTCTGTCTTATACAAAACACTGAAGTTACAGTTACAAAACTCAGCAAGAATGAATATATTTTGATATTATTAGCTTTTCATTAAGAGCACCCTTAATGACTCTATCAAAGCTTCTCTACACTGATAAACTCAAAGATCCAGCATTTGATTTCATTGTGTCAATGTGTGTTTCCTCTACAGCACATGTAGTTATATTGTAGTTACAGTGCAATGCCTGTAGCTTGCACAAAGCAAAAAGATGTGAGGAGGTAGTGATGTTTTTCACCACATCCCATTCAAGTGTCAGCCGCTGTTTCAAAACAGAAGTATGTTGAAGAAGGGATGAAGTCTATAGTAGTGACTAATGTTTCATTTCTTCCTTCAGTTGCATGTCAGTCCCGGTTGTCATGAGAGCTATTTTCAGGAATGCTGCCAAAGTGAAAGCTGATAGTGAAACACAAGACATGGAAGTAGACACGAAACAAAAACCTGAACCACCATGTGAGCAAATTATGGATTCTAACAGCCCCGAAGAAGGCCCTTCTGTGGCTGGTCAGCAAGATTTGATAGTGACACATAAGCCAAGTATTACACACAGTCCAAAAGAAAATCTCTCCACAGCCAAACTGGAAACTCTGGGTGACAACGCAGAACAAAGTAACCCCACAGCAAGCACAGAAACCTTGTGCAGAGTAGAGGAAAGTGATTCCATTGCTATTACAGAAACTGTTATGACAGATAAGTAAACCACACAATCCACTGTTTGATAACCAAACAAGAAATATTTTCCCTGGCATAGATTGCTTTTGTAGAAGTAGTCAGAGAGAACTTGGCAAGCTCATTGTCGACTTAGTAATTTGTGAATGGAGTTTCTTCTTTGTACACTATTAAATAAGTAGAAGTAATACTCCTGAATTTGAACTTTTAAACTTCCAGATTTGGAAAGTATAACACTGCCCTAGTAACCTTCATTTTTGCCTGCACCATATTCTACCACAGTACAGAAGAAATTTCTGTCTAATGTATGCAATACAGGATAGAACATAAGACATGCATTTGTAGAAAGTAACATTTACCCACGTCAGCATCATGCTAAATAAATTGAGAAAAAGAAAGTTGTTTGAACAATTTTTACATATGTAATTAACACAGACAGCCCTATTTGTCCACTGTTTTGGAAATAATAATAAGGGAGTGGTTCTGTATTCCCCTGATGCAAAAGTGGTACCGAATGCCAGCCAAACTTAGAGTCTACCAACTATGCGTCACGGTAACAAGAGTCTTAAGGAAGGAAGCTGTACACTCTGTCTCCAAAAATAAACTAATATTTACCTTAGCTTTTTTTTGGCCTCAAAGTATAAAACTGTTTTATGGTTTCACTTTTTTTTTCCAAAGTACAGCTAAGTCTGCTCTTCAAACTTTCAGTTTGTCTCTGTCTAGACCTGCTTTGTCTCAGATATGAAGGGAAGTCACATGCAACTTAATACAAGTAAACTCCTGACTTACTGTACATCAGTTTAATGAGTGTAAAACAGAGATACGCATTCACTAAGAAAAGACTTTCTGACTAGAGCAATTGGCAGCTACAGTTAAGGCAAGCACTAGGAGAAGGTGTCAAATATAGAATGTTGGCACAGAAACAGGAAATTGTCAGAAATATGCATGTGTGGCTGACAACGTGTTTCTAAGAGAAGGTGAATAAGCCTGGCTTCCTTCGAGGGTTTGGGAAAAACACTACAGGAATAAGGGAAGGACAGTTCAGGCTAAAGGGACTGGCAAAATAAATAAAAATATAACACAAGGAAGTTCATTAAGACTGGAAATCTGTTAAGTGTGGTTGAACAGAGTAAGAGTAGATGGTCTAACAGTAAAACAATGGAATTGTCAGTAATTCTGCATTTGAAGAGAATAGTTTGTTTTCAGCAGAAGTTAAATAAATAGAACTTTATTACGAGGGAAAAAATAGTGTCCAACTGCGAAATTGCACTGCACAGTGGTTACAAAAGAGGAACAATTTAACAAAAGGTAAAAAACTCCTATGTTTTATATAGTGACTAGAGAGAGTCATAGCACTCTAGAAATTAGCAGAAAATCCTGTTCTGTTTTGCACAGAGTCGGCACATCATCAACAGCAGCTTATTCTGCAAGAATACTTGTCCATAGCTCTGGGCATGTTTTTTACATATTAGAGGGGACCTATTTAGAAACATTATTTAAGGGACTTGCTCAATTTCCAGACTGCTGCCAAAAGAGAAAGTGAGGGCAAAATGATAAGTTTCTGACCACAGGATTGAAACATGTTTAGTAAATCATTGTAGACCCCTAAAAGTAATTTCCCCTTTCTGTGACAGTTATGTTTGATTGAAAGCAAGAGTGCTTTTGCCAGAAGCCAAAGCATAGTGAAGATTTACACACTAAGCATCTCCTAGGAAGTATCAAAATCAGGTTTCCCTAAAACAAAGTGATGCATCAGCCTGTACGTGGTCCACAAACTGAGAATCAAATCCAGCTGAGATAATTTTGAATATCATGAGGCAGAAAAACTAATGTTCCAGTTGCTGGACATGATGGAGTATATCCAGAGATAAGCCCAGTTGTTCTACGAGCCAAACTGTCTGCTTTTTAACCCAAGCAAGGGTTGACTGTTCAGGATCTGTACAGAGCTCTGCCTTGCTGCACTCAAACTGCAAGGAACCAACCGCAACATTATTTCTACAAATGTTTTCACCAGAGCTGCCAATGTCTTCGTGTTTTCCAGCTTTACCTTCATCATACTCTGTCCCCGCTGGAGCTGTGTGATTAAGGTCCATGTCCTGAACACAGTCTAAAATGTGTTCGAGATGTGGCTGTCGTTCAATAGAATTCAGATACTTAAGCACATCTTCTTCATGCTTTCCAATTGCATCAAGAAGATTGTTTATCTCACTTAAGGCAGAGTCATGTCCATAAAGATGACACCAGGACAAGAGAGCACTGAAAAGTGAAGAACAACAACAGCAAAAAATCGATTAGGTGTATCCACACAGACTTCTGGGTGCTGGAGGGAGATTGCAATCTTACAAGAAATCTGTACCTTTTATATAAAGTATATATGCTTCATTCACATTTTCTGGGAAATTCAAGCAGTAGAACTGAATACTAAGCTTAAAGATGCAGATTCAGATAATTTTCGAAGAGCAACTGAAGGAATATTTTTAAGAATTGTAATTCTACATGCAGGTAGGCAATTCTCTGTATTCAAGACCTGCAAATTCTCAGGCAAAGAATTTACCTGCAAATTCTCAGGCAAATTCACTTTGGACATATTCACAATGTGTTTCATACGTTTCTTTTTATTAAAACAACCCCAAACCTACATGCACGCTACCTCCATAAGCATCCTCCACACACACATGGCCTTAAAGAGTTTGTAACTTACTTCAGGGTTCCTCTGAACTGGCCACAGGTAACCATGAGCTCAGCACCATGTTTATAGCCTTGATTGAAGCCTTCCTGGAGTGCAAGTTCTTTTCCAGCCTCAATTCCATCTCTGTAGCCTTCCTATAACAGGAGTGGTGAAACAGGTTGTTCACAATGTGAAAAAATTGCCCCATGACAATTTCATAATACAACAGTTAAACTGGGTATTCAGTCTCTTAAATTACAGCTTCTAGGTTTGAACATCTCTCCCCAACTGCCAAACCAAAACATGCTTTTTTGCAGTGCATTAGAATTTACTGATCTTCAAGATCCAGTTCTTTTTCCAAAAGAATCCCCAGCAAGCTCAGAAAATAATAAAAGTAATTTTAGAAACATAAAAAAATAAGACAAACCTGCACGAAAGCATGCTTGCTTTTGCAATGACCAAGTCCGTTATAAAAAACTCCTTGAGGAATAACCTCATATAGTTTTCTAGGTAGGAACAGATAGGCTGCAAAAACTCCCTTTTAGCAGAGGTACTCTCCTATCCATAATCCACATACCTGTTTTCACAAAACTAATTATGGAGCCTTGCTACTCCATTTGCTGGATCTTGCTCAACTCAAGAATTACACAGGGAAAAAAATGGTGATGGGAGAGTCACATATACATATAACATTGTGATTGCTTTCTGTAAGAAAAAGCTAATGACTGTAATGCAAATTCATTTCTTTGTATTCTAATCATTACCATATAATGTAGAATTATTCTTAACTTTTTTCACACCAAAACTGCAAGTCGTAAGAGTGAAAACTTCGGTTTTGTTTGCTCATAAGAGAAGAAAACTGGTGGCCTTGGTACAGGAATAGCCAGGAACAAGAATGTTTCTTTATTTTGCCCAACATACAGCTCTAGCCTCACCATTTTATGATTTTGCAGGATCTACTTATAAAATACCAGAGGGATTTGTGTAAGAACACTAAACAGCCCCTTAAGAAAACCAGTCTTTTTCAGGGACTTGGATGCAGGAAACTTCTCCTTGGAGAATAATACAACAGCTCTGTTGTAATATCCTTTCTCATCAACAGCCTACACAACAGCTTCCATTCATGTTCTTCAGCCAAATGCCACTCACTCATGAGCAGACGAGCCCCACTGGCCCCACTCTGATGATAATGTATCTGTTGAAATAACCTGGATTTATGGACTTGTTTTATTCCCTGCAGAATTCCAGGGAGGGAAGAGCTGTGGAAACCAGCTTTCATAAAAAGTATTTTTCACTAGGAGAATAAATAAGCCAAAGAACTACCCAGACCACACCATCCAATTGCAGTTCTACACGGAGTCACATATATTAAATCTGACTGATGAAGAACCGTACCTAAACCCCCAAACATCTCACGTTTCTTTGTTAGCTTTGTTGCCCTGCATTTACTGGTGGTAACCCTACAAACATGAAGGAAATAGCTCGCACCAGAATTTTGCACTGCCTTTCGCAAATACGTATGGCAGTGCGGAGGGAGCCAAAGTGTTTTGGTAAAACAGTACTTTGCTCTCATGACTACTAGGATAGAGTTTCTGTAAATCCCTGCTACATTTTCCCAACATTCAGAAGAAACTAAGCCACAATAATTTATAATCAGCCACTCTCAGTTTTCCCTTTAAATCAACCACGTGTATATCAAGGTACGTATCAGTAAATCTAAAATGGTTAAAAAGACTGTTAAATCATTGTTACAGAAATACCTTCAACCTTTGTTTCATGGTGCTGTTCCACTCTTTCTGTAGTAGATACATCTCATCTGCATCTTCATCAAATATATCCTCATTGGCTCGGCTGACTGCAGCTTGTACCCAGGACATAGTAGCAGCGACGACTATGACCTCTGCTGATATGCTAACAAAAATACTGAGACACTCTCAAATGTCCCTCTGTCTAAGCATCAGATTAGAAACACAGGCAAAAAATGTGAGTTCTGAAGAGAAGTAATGTATGGAGCTGATTATTCAACCTGTACCTTCGTTTCCACGAGGAAAACAGACGCTGTTTACCACCAGGGTGTATCTGTCAAGAGACCAAAGTCAGATCATTGCTGGTAAGGCAACTTCTGTGGTTTATGAAGACAACTTAAGACAGCAGTTTCTTCCCTTCTTATGGCAGTGACACACACATGCATGTCAAATAAGCATTTCTAAATGTTGCTGGTACGCAAACAGCAAGCAGAAACAACTTTATGCTGATAGCAACTGACTAACAGCCCCAAGTGCCTTCCATGCAGTGCATGAAGTAAGAGGCACGAGTAATTGCCTGCTGAGTTAGGAACTGGCAAGGACTTTCATTTCCAGTTTCTGGATTATGGCAAATACCTAACCACCTTATAAACCTTGACTAGAAATCACAGAATCTTAGAATGATTTGGGCTGTGTTACTAAAAGAAATGTTATTTTTTGCAATACAGATACTGAATTTTGCCCACTAAGGACCAGAAGCAAAGACACCTACAACTTTGTGCCTCATGTAAGTTAGGTCTGTGGTCAAATAGTAAAACAGAGAATGATGCTATCCTGTATAAGTCATGGTAATACCAGTGCAAACTGATATTGCAGTTAAAGGGGCAAGCTAAGGGTGTAACTACTAAAAAGCTCTAAGAAAGCCAAAACCATGGAAGGAAGTGTCTAGATAAAGAGAGGGGGCAACTGGGGAGGTATGGTAGGAGATATGAACAAGGGTGTGAGACTTGACAGGCTAATTAGAAGCATCGGATAGGCTGTAAAACTTAAAAGTACTCAGCCAGTGGGGAAATAAAGGAGGGACAATCTGGTTGTGGGTATTAGAAATAAAAGCGTGCTAACTGTATACCAAGTACACCTACTTGGTGGGACACCTGCTCATGCATGGATGCGAATAAAGTGTGCTTCACTAAGGAATCTATCTGAGCCTGTTTCCACTGGCTATGAGGACATTTCTCACAGCTGGAAGGGGCCATAAAGACCATCCAGTTCCAATCCTCCTCCCATAGGCAGGGACACCTTCCACTGCATCAGGGTGCTCAAAGCTTCATCCAACCTGACCTTGAACACTTGCAGGTATGGGGCATCCATGACTTTTCTGGACAACCTACTCCAGTGCCTCACCACCTCGCAGTAAAAAAAATTCTTCATACTCCTTTATATTTTGAATAAAGACTTAGCTACTTCTACTGCAGAGGGAATCATAGAATCACTAGGCTGGAAAGGACCCACTAGATCATCGAGTTCAACCATTCCCATCAATCACTAAATAGAATGAAATAGAGAAGAAGATATTAACAGGATTATTTAGTCTTTTTCACTGAAGAAAGCCCAGAGAAGCCTCTTATAGTGAGGTCCCTGCACCGGTGGAGCTCCCACTGATACAAGAGGTAGTTAGTATTACACAAAGTGGAATATTATTGGCTTAAGCTGAAGCAGAGATAAGTTTCATCTAAGTAATTGTGTTCTCTGAAAGTTGAACAAAAGGTCTGTCTAATAGCACGTTTTCTTTCAAGCAGTGTTTTTCCAGACACTGTTCATTCTTTGAAGATGACAATGCCTCATGTGAAGCATGATCTGTGCCGAACAGATGTCTCTTCTTCTGTAATCGCCTCTGTTTGGAATTTCTTCTTAACTTAAAGGAAAGGTCAGGCAGAGAGCTGGAGCCAGCTCCAAATTAGCAAGAGTTTTGGTTGTTGTAAAGTTCATAATAACATTAAAATAAGTCTTTGAAAAGTACCAGAATATGCGTAAGGTTTCTGGGAGAGCTTATCCGTATGCATGTAAGTGGGGAATACATCCCGTCCCAGCTCTTGTCTGGCTGCTCACGATGGATGGCGATCACTCCATCGTGTTGCCCAGCCCCGATAAAGGACGCTCGCTTTCTAGAACTCCAGACCGAGTCTTGGAGAGTTTCTTGGCCGGCATTTTCGGTGCCGCCACAGCCCGCAAGCGCTGCTCCTCGCAGAGGCGCTGAGGGAGCCGCGGCTCGAGTTCCCCCGGCCACGCTGCCTTTCCCGGGACAGAGCCGCCCCCTCAGCCACCGCCGCGGCCCCCAGATGCCCCCAAACGCCGCCGCGCCGCCGGGACCCCCGCTCCCCACAACCGGCCCGGCCCCTCACCGCAGCCTCCGCGCCGCCTGGGCGCCGCCATCTTCGCTGAAGGAAAACCGGCAGCGCTCCACCGCTCCCTAGGCGCCGCCATCTTGGCTGAGGGCAAACCAAGAGCTTCGCTGCCTCCGGAAGCAATAGGGGAGCGGCGGCCATGTTGGCCGGGGGCAAGCTCCGAGCCACCACCGGCAGCCCCGCGGCTTCAGGGCCCGCCTGAGACACGGGAGGCCGTGGCGGCCATCTTAAGTGCGGGCGTGGCTGCCCTGTGCAGCGTTTACACATTGAGATAACAAATAAAGATAATAAAGGCCAGGCTGGATGGCGCCTCGAGCAGCCTGGGATGGTGGGAGGTGTCCCTGCCCATGGCTGGGGGTTGGAGCTGGATGGGCTGTGAGGTCTCTTCCAACACAAACCCTTCTATGATTCCATGATAAATCCATTTGAATACGAGTGATGCCGGAGGGAGGCTGATGTTTCCTTGCTTGCTTCTAGCAGACAAAGCAATAATATTCTTTTGGCATAAATACAAAAGAATCATGTGTTTTTCATAGAATCATAGAATCCTGAGTCTTCGCCAGCGCTGAATAGCGTACCTGCCTTAATGGTTAAATTAAACTGTTAAGCGTAAGTTTCTTTGTTTCAGGTTGGAAAAGACCTTCGAGATCATCCAAATCCAACCATATCAGTCTGCTACTAAACCACGTTCCTGAGCACTTCATCTGCCCATTTTTAAGCACCTCCAGGGATGGTCACTCCACCACGTCCCTAGGCGGCTGTGCCAGTTCTCAAGAAGCCTTTTGGTGAAGAAATATTTCCTAAACTCCAATCTGATCTCCCCTGGTGCAGACTGAGAAGCTCAACATGAGCCTGCAATGCGCGCTTGCAGCCCAGAAGGCCAACCATACCCTGGGCGGCATCAAAAGAAGCGTGGCCAGCAGGTCGAGGGAGCTGATTCTGCCCCTCTATTCCTCTGTTGTGAGATCTCATCTGGAGTACTGTGTCCAGTTCTGGAATCCTCAACATAAGAAGGATATGGAGCTGTTGGAACGGGTCCAGAGGAGGGCTACAAAGATGATCCCAGGGCTGGAGCACCTTCCCTATGAGGACAGGCTGAGAGAGATGCGGTTGTTCAGCCTGGAGAAGAGAAGGCTCTGAGGAGATCTTATAGTGACCTTCCAGAACCTGAAAGGGGCCTACAAGAAAGCTGGGGAGGGACTATTCACAAAAGCTTGTTGTGATAGGCCAAGGGGGAATGGGTATAAACTGGAGAGGGGCAGATTTAGACTAGACGTAAGGAGGAATTTCTTTATGATGAGAGTGGTGAGGCACCAGCCCAGGTTGCCCAGGGAAGCTGTGGCTGCCCCATCCCTGGAGGTGTTCAAGGCCAGACTGGATGGGGCCTTGGGCAACCTGGTCTAGTGGGAGGTGTCCCTGCCCATGGCAGGGGGGTTGGAACTGGATGATCTTTAAGGTTCCTTCCAACCCAAACTATTCTATGATTCTATAATTCTAAGATTCCCTCTCAAAATATCACATATCACTTGAGAGAAGAGCCCAACACCCACTAGGGTGCTATCATATTTGAGAAGTCATGGCAGTATGATGAAGCTCCCACTGACTGGAAAAGGGAAAATATAACTCCCATTTTTAAAAATGGAAATCAGGAAGACCAGGGGAACTACAGGCTGCTCAGTCTCACCTCTGTGCCCAGTAAGATCATGAGGCAGACGTTTCCTCCTGGAAACCCTGCTGAGGCATATGGAAAATAAGGAGGTGATTGGTGACAGCCAGCATGACATCACTAAGGGCAAATCGTGCCTGATGGATTTGTTGGCTTTCTATGATGGAGCTACAGCATTGGTGGATGAGGGACGAGTAACCAACATCAACCACCTGGACCTGTGCAAAGTATTTGATACTGTCCCGCATGACATTCTTGTCTCTAAATTGGAAAGACATAGATTTGATGGATAGACCAGTCAGTGGATAGGAATTAGCTGGATAACTCATAAGCTGTACTCAAAATGTTGAGGTCAATGGCTCAGTGTCCAAGTGGAAACTAGTGATGAGTGGTGTTATGCAGGGTTGGTATTGGGAATGGAGGTGCTTAAGATCTTTTTTGCAGACGTGGACAGTGGGCTTGAGGGCATCCTCAGTAAATTTGCTGACGACACCCACCTGTGTGGTATGGTTGACATGCTGGAGGGAAGGAATGCTACCCAGGAGGACCCTGACAATATTGAGAGGTGGGCCTGTGCGAATCTCATGAAGTTCAACAAAGCTAAGTGCAAGGTCCTGCACCTGGATTGGGGCAATCTCAGGCACGAATACAGGCTGCGTGAAGAATGGATTGAGAGCAGTCCTGAAGAGAAGGACTTGGGGGTGCTGGTGGATGAGAAGCAATGTGAGTTGGCAACATGCACTTGCAGCCCAGAGAGCCAACAGTATCTTATGCTGCATCAAAAGAAGTGTGAACAGCAGGTCGAGGGAGGTGATTGCCCCCCTCTTGGGGCACAACAACCCTATGCAGTGCTACAGACTAGGAGAAGTCTGTCTAGAAAGCTGCCTGGAGGAGAGGGACCTGGGGGTGTTGGTTGACAGCCGACTGAACATGAGCCAGCAGTGTGCCCAGGTGGCCAAGAAAGCCAATGGCATCTTGGCTTGTATCAGAAATGGCGTGACCAGCAGGTCCAGGGAGGTTATTCTCCCTCTGTACTTGGCACTGGTGAGACCGCTCCTTGAATCCTGTGTTCAGTTCTGGGCCCCTCACCACAAGAAGGATGTTGAGGCTCTGGAGCGAGTCCAGAGAAGAGCAACGATGCTGGTGAAGGGGCTGGAGAACAGGCCTTATGAGGAACGGCTGAAAGAGCTGGGGTTGTTTAGCCTGGAGAAGAGAAGGCTGAGGGGAGACCTCATTGCTCTCTGAAAGGAGGCTGTAGAGCTACCTGAAAGGAGGTTGTAGAGAGGAGGGAGCTGGCCTCTTCTCCCACGTGATGGGGCACAGGACAAGAGGGAGTGGCCTCAAGCTCTGCCAGGGGAGATTTAGGCTGGACATTAGGAGGAAATTCTTCATAGAAAGGGTCATTGGGCACTGGAACAGGCTGCCCAGGGAGGTGGTTGAGTCACCTTCCCTGGAGGTGTTTAAGGCACGGGTGGACGAGGTGCTAAGGGGCATGGTTTGATAGGAATGGTTGGACTCGATGATCCGGTGGGTCTCTTCCAACCTGGTTATTCTATGATTCTATGATACTCTACTCATGATACCTCACCTGGAGTCCTTTGTTCAATTCTAGAGGCCTCAGCACATGGATCTGTTAGAACAAATTCAGAGGGGGGCCACAAAAGTAATCAGAGGGCTGGAGCACCTCCCATACAGGGGCAGACTGAGACGCTTGGACTTGTTTAGACTAGGGAAGAGTCTGTGGAGACCTTATAGCAGCCTTCTAGTACTTAAAGGGGACCTACAGGAAAGCTGGGGATAAAGATATCAGGGAGTGTAGTGATAGGAGGAGTAGTAATGATTGAAAGAGGGGAGATTTAGATGAGATATTAGGAAGAATTTTTTTCCTGTGAGGGTGGTGGGACACTGGCACAGGTTGTCCAGAGCAGTCATGGATGCCCCATCCCTGGAGGTGTTTAAGGCCAGGTTGGATGAGACTTTGAGCAACCTGATCTGGTGGAAGGTGTCCCTGTCCATGGCAGGGGGATTTGAACTGGATGATCTTTAAGATCTCTTCCGACCCAAACCATTCTCTGACTCGTTTGCTCCTCAAATGAGTGAAATTTGTGGTCCCCAGATGTGGTCCATATTTTCAGTTTGGAACTTCAATAACAACTCTAACATTGCAAAAAAGATGGCATGGTTGAGATCAAAATGAGGTCTTTACACTAAACACATCCCAGTTCAAGACTAGTACCCACAGAGCAGAGTGTGGGTTATCCGTTTTAGAATATACAACAAAGAAGCAATGAAGGAAAACTCCTAATTGTCTTCAGTCTGTTTACAGTGAGCCTTTCACAGTGTGAAATTCCATGTGAACAGAAAAAGTTTATGTCAGTAAGGACAAGAAAATGTAATAAATTCTACATTTTAGTTCTGTAGCTGAATCATATGTCTACTCAGTTATGAGTCTGACTGATTTTCTATCATCAATAAATCAGGAACCTGTTGCTCTGTGACTCAGACATCCTTCAATAAAGGTTTTCTACCTTATTGGTTACATTTTTTTGATGCACAGCTGCTTTTTTTTTTTCTTAACAGTAATTGATTGTAACATACAAATAATTACCATTGATGTAATTGGTCCAAGGAAAATGCTGTATTCTAGTTATGAATTTCCCTAGTGAATTGCAACTCTATTCAGATTACACAGACTTTTTATCACACTTATATTGCTTCAATGGGAGAGAATGCCAGCTCTTTTCCTTTGGCTAAGAGATGAATTGCCCTCTTTGTTTTATCCCTTGTATAAACTCAGGCAAATGATGAAAAGCTGCAGGAATATCAGCTGTACAATTGTCTGAAGTGAATAGAACTGCTAGAAGGCATAAAACTTGTGGAGTACACTGATTTCTTTGGCACCTGCAACCATGAGAAAACAATTGTTTCAGTGACGATGCACAGTTTCTGAGAGGTTGAGGTTACGACAAAGGTGGTTAAATGGTGACTTTTGAATTGCATGTGGATTGTGAGCAATTCTAGTACAGCATGTATACTATATCTGCAGTGTAGAATAGGTTGTTTGGCTGTGCTAGCACAAAAGCTGCTGGGCAACTTAGATCCTCTGCTGTGGACGAAAGTGAGCTGGCATTGCTGAGCTCCTCAGGAACCAGTTAGACACTGCGGCTGGCTTCCTTCCACAAGGAGCTAATGCCCCATGCAGAGCCATTATAGAATCATAGAATAGTTTGGGTTGGAAGGGGCCTTAAAGATCATATAGTTCCAACACCCCTGCCATGGGCAGGGACATCCTCCTAGATCAGGCTGCCCAAGGCAGCCCCATCCAACCTGGCCTTGAACACCTGCAGTGATGGGGCAGCCACAGCTTCCCTGGGCAACCTGTTCCAGTGTCTCACCATTCTCATGATGAAGAAATTCTTCCTTATATCAAGACTAAACCTGCCCCTCTCCAGTTTATACCCGTTCCCCCTCGTCCTACCAACACAAGGCTTTATGAATAGTCCCTCCCCATCTTTCTTGTATAAAGGCCCCTTTCAGGTACAAGAAGGTCGCTGTAAGAGATCCTCAGAGCCTTCTCTTCTCCAGGCTGAACAAGCCCAACTCTCTCAGCCTGTTCTCATATGGAAGGTGCTCCAGCCCTTGGATCATCTTTGTAGCCCTCCTCTGGACCCGTTCCAACAGCTCCATATCCTTCTTTTGTTGGGGATTCTAGAAGTGGACATAATACTCCAGATGAAGTCTCACAAGTGAAGAACAGAGGGAATCACCTCCCTCAACCTGCTGGCCACTCTTCTTTTGATGCAGCCCAGGATACGGTTGGCCTTCTGGGCTGCAAGTGCACATTGCTGGCTCATGTCAAGCTTCTTACTGACCAGCACCCCCAAGTCCTTCTCTGCAGGGCAGCTCTCAATCACATCATCCCCCATCATGTACTGAATTCGGAGATTGCCCCGACCCAGGTACAGGACCTTGCATTTGGCCTTGTTGAACCTCACAATGTTCTCACAGGCGCATTTCTCCAGCCTGTCCAGATCCCTCTGGATGACATTCTGTCACTGGAGCTGCCTGAGGAGAGCCCTGCCAGGTGAGACAAAGCAATTGCCCAAGAGAACATATTGCTCAGCATGGAAACATATTTATGCTTCTTTTGCCCATTTTTACCTTTGGCAATGCTGCTACAGCCAGGTGAGGTGACTGCTGGTACTGCATCACCCCCAGCAGAACAGGTGGGCAGTGACCTTTCCTTCACCTAGCTCCTCTCTTTCTTCCCTTCTTAGTCCTGTCCTATTGACCAACTGCTCTGAAAGTGCAAGTACTGCTTTACTTACGGCTCTGGCACTGAGCTATGCTCAGCCACCTGGAGGTGATGGCACGTAGGTAAATGCTCAGGAATTCATGGTTCTGCCTTCCCCTGAATGGAATCTTACCAATTTCTGGAGTTACTTTTTCAAACCTGCAAGTACAGTTATGCCTGTCTTTCACAATTATTGCTGGTGTCAGTGGAAGGTGCTATCTGCAATAGTAATTGCAGGTGCCATGCAGCTAACAGAACAGGGAATTTAAAATTTAAACAAAATTAATCATTGCACATGGCATCTCTTCAATATTTCTCACTAGTCTAGAAAAGACTGAGCATGGTTACTTGTAGTTACTCCAAATTTATCGCACAGGACTTAGCTATATACATTTACATGCAGTTACCTGCCTTTACTTTGCCATTGTGTTTTGCTGAGGAACAAAAAAAGGCAGTTCCTCTGACCCACCATAAACCGCCATCTAAACAAGTAACATTAGGTCCTTTTTTTCATTGAATTATTGTGGTCAGTATCTGTCACTCTGATTGATGCAGAGAAGCACATTGCTGTTGAGACAGTTATTGAGTTCTGAGGGTTTGCACTCAGGGTAATGCAGTTCTCACTGTGCAGGATCACAGAGAAAGGGAACTTTCTCATCAAATTTTCAGCAGCAGCAGAACACTTGCAAGCTCTTTAAAAAAACTGCAACAATAGTGATCATGTTACAAGCTCAGATCCTGACTTCAAAGAATCATATGATATATTCAAAGTCCGAAGCTGCCTTTCTTTGCTCATCCAAAAACTGCAATGGGTAGAGTGGATCAGTGGGATACATCAGGCAGGCTTGGCTGTTATTTTAAATAGCAATAAAGAGCTTCAAAGTTCTTCAAAGAAATAGAAGAAACGAGCTATGAATTATCCTGCCCTTTTGCAAAATAAGTGAGGTCACGCTCTCAGCAAAACTGTGTTTTGCCACTGACTCAGTGCTAATTACTAAACAAGTAATGCAGCAACTACATAGCAAAATCAGAATGAATTCAGCTCTATCCGAAGGCTGGGAATTAAATTCCATGGCAGTGTGGCAGGCAGTCTAAGTTACAGGAGAAGATATGTAAGGGAAGCTGATTTGCAGCAATTTGTGCACAGAGAGGGCAAAAAGCTCTCTCTAGAAATGAGCTACTGAAATTTATTTCTCCCCAAACCCAGATTCCACACATTTCTCTTCCAACTCCCATACAGATATCAGTTCCTCTGAGAAACCTATCTCACTGCAATAGCTTTGTCTGGATAGTTCAACTGAGATGAAAAATGCATTGCAAAATGGGAACTATGTTATAATTTTAATTATAATGCATTGTAATATAGCAATTGCAAATTGATCACATTGTAAATGGTAAGGTTTTAGAGTATCATGTGTCTGAGGAATATTAGCATCTGGATCTGTTCCTGTTATTTGTAAATATGGCATAGACGAAAATTAGCTGTCAGTTCCATTCTCAGAACTTTACAAAAATTTCACATTTTATACTGTTTTTCTGAATAATATAACTGTTAAGGAGCACCATTTGTCACTACGTTTGGCAAAGACATTTCCAGTTTATTAAAGACTGTGATTTAACAATTTGGCCAAGGAAAATCTGCAAGTTCTCTGAGAATCATCTTCAGACCTGTGGAATATGTCCCTTTTTTCCTTGCAAGAAAGAAAGTACTGTATAAATATTTTACTGAAATGCTGAGGACTATCTTCTATCCTCATGCCGTATTAGCTTCTCATGAAAATTCTGAGAATCTATTAAGACATAAGATGGTGCAGCCTGTGATTACTTGAAAATGTAAAACGTTGTTTTATCTGTCACTCCTACCCGCATATCCCCGTGCAATTGCTGTTCTTCCTTTTCAGAAGCTAAAGCAACACAGACAAAGCTTGTTTCCTGAATGACTGATGGGGTAATGAAAATTAATAGTAGCCCCTACAAACACCATTGATTTTTTTAAAATCTCAAAGATTGATGCCCTTATCTTTGTATTTGAAACAAGCATATATCTGTTTGTTGTAATAAATGTAGGTATGCGTGTATACCCTGATACCTGTGAGCATTGTCTGCAGACTCCAAGGAGCTCAGGGGCATATTTCAAATTCACTTCAACAGGGGCACCAGTCTGTGTTATAAGGCTTTCGTAAAAATCCATCCCTTAGAATCTTGTAAGTAATCTCTTGGATATCCTACAGGCTTTCTTTCATAAAGCTTTCAACACGGAGTTGAGTGGGCTGCGTGCGTGTGTGTGAAGCTGCCCTGATTGAAATGCCAATACTCTCTCCCTGTGCTCTGAAATTTACTATCGCAATAAAACAGAAGCATTCCCTTGCATACCAAACTGAAGTGGCTATGAAGAACAACCACTGAAACCTCTTATTTATTTCATGGTTTCAGTTTAATTGACATCAGTGTTCAATCCTTCCTACTGGTCTATTCATTGTCTCCCACAACACCCACAGCAGGCAACCCACCACCTCCCAGTCCAAATCTTTGTTGAGCGAGAATATGTTAAGAGGATATTTATCTATCTCCCAGACTCCAAATAATCAGTGCTGGAGACAGCATAATACAAATATTTCTGAATAATTTATGAAATGATTGATGGGCAAAAAATATTGCCAACAATGTATTTTAAGACATATTATATAATCAGCAGCAATAAAACTAATTTTGTAAAGAACATTAATAATTTACTACTAAAGGATGAGAATTCCAGTAGTGCATGGTTTGTAAGAATGACCCAACCAACTCTAATTAGAGACTGGGGAGCACGTGCATGAATACCATGAAGTGTGCAAGTATGTAGGCAACAATAAGAGGAAAACAATGTTGCTCAGAATGGTGAAGGGTCACTGGTACCCACCATTCCCTCCACAATTCTGAAGCCGAAAAAGTGTTTGAAATTAGGGTAGAAAAATTGGTGTGGTTTAAAAAAAAGAGAGCGAGGAGACAGATATGGTAAGATCTTGCCTCACTTGGGGCAATAAAAACAAAGGTTACTTGTAGAGAATGGGAAGAATGATACAGAGGGGCACAGTAAATGGAGTGTAGCCTCCATGCTAATGCAATTTCTTGAAGAAAAGTGTTAGGAGAAGGATATGTTTACATATTAGGGAATGCTGCAGAAGTGCTGCAGAAGATATTTTTCAATACTGAGCACATAATGATCCTAATGCTCTTTATAGTGCAGTGCAGACTGTGTGGGAAAAAGATCCCCCCAAATCTGGCTTTCTGGTAGCTCTTTCCTGTTCATGCAACTAATCCTCTTCTAGAGCTCTCTCTGACATTTGTATGATGGTGGTTGTTACCGATAGGGACCATGTAGCCCTAGAGCTCAGCTGTGATAGGAATGGAATTGTGGAAGAAGATGATTATGGACTCTAGGATAACTAAGAATCTATTAATCTGTTCTGCACTTACAGCTCACCTCATTTCTAAAAAGTGTCAAAAACATGGCAAAAACTAGGAGCATCTGCCAGTGGGAATTCACAGTAGAGTAGATCCCACATCAGTGCTGCAGAGCGTACCAGCACTGGGACTTCTGGTGGGAACAGAGCCGTTTGTCAAATGGAGCAAGTTCATTGTGGCTTTTGTAGCTGAGAACTTAGAAGAGGTCCTAACATTTCACATCACATCTGACTAAGTGCAAGGACATTTTTGGCTTCTGCTGTGGGTGTAGATTCTGCATGGTTCTGTACCTGGTTAAGAGTCAGTTGGTTCAAAGTAGTTGAACCCAATCACAAAAGTGAAGTAGGTGGTAGATGCTCTGTTTCTACTCTATTCGGTGGACATTTCCTAAGTATTTAGTAGTTAAAAAAATAAAAAAAAGTAAAATTAGGGGTGCTGTGTAAAAATAGCTGCAGAATTTAAAGCCCTTCAGAAGAACACTCTACTACTAAATAATTTAACAGCGTCTATCACTCATTCATTAAATATCAATAGATAATTTAAAATTATCGGTAATTTTAAATGGTCCTGAAATTATATATATGTTCCCCTGTTTGTTCTGTGTACAATTGTAAGGGCAGTTTCATGGGCTTTCTTTGGTTTAAACTCTTGATTTTAGAATTTATTTTTTGAGTCATTAGCATTACGAGAAAATGGAAGAACAGTGGACAAATCATTATTTACTTGAGATGACTGTCAGGAATGGAAAAAAGGAAGATTACTTGAAGTGAGAATAAACTCTTTCTTTGGCAAATTAGCTGGTGGCTTCTCCATCTTCCCCCTGAGTACACAGAAAAGAACAGGATACTGTATCTTTCTCTTCAGCAAATTCACAAGAAGTCTGGGTTGTCCCTTAGAATCACCAGGCTGGAAAACACCTGTTGGATCATTGAGTCCAACTGTTCCTATCTGACACTAAACCATATCACTGAGCACCTCATCTGCCTGTCTCTTAAACACCTCCAGGGATGGTGACTCAACCACCTCCCTGGGCAGCCTGTTCCAGTGCCCAATGACCCTTTCTGTGAAAAATTTTTTCCTGATATCCAGTCTGAACCTCCCCTGGCGGAGCTTGAGGCTGTTTCCTCTTGTCCTGTCCCCCGTCACTTGGGAGAAGAGGCCAGCTCCCTCCTCTCGACAACCTCCTTTCAGGTAGTTGTAGAGAGCAATGAGGTCTCCTGTCAGCCTCCTCTTCTCAAGGGTAAACAACCCCAGCTCTCTCAGCGGCTCCTCATAAGGCCTGTTCTCCAGCCCCTTCACCAGCATCGTTGCTCTTCTCTGGACTTGCTCCAGAGCCTCAACATCCTTCTTGTGGTGAGGGGCCCAGAACTGAACACAGGATTCAAGGAGCGGTCTCACCAGTGCCGAGTACAGAGGGACAATAACCTCCCTGGACCTGCCGGTCACGCCATTTCTGATAGAAGCCAAGATGCCATTGGCCTCCTTGGCCACCTGGGCACACTGCTGGCTCATGTTCAGTCGCTGTCAACCAACACCCCCAGGTCTTTCTCCTCCAGGCAGCTTTCTAGACAGACTTCTCCTAGTCTGTAGCACTGCATAGGGTTGTTGTGCCTCAAGTGCAGGACCCAGCATTTGCCCTTGTTAAACCTCATCCCATTGGTCTCTGCCCAGCGGTCCAGCCTGTTCAGATCCCTTCGCAGAGCCTTGCTACCTGCCAGCAGATACACTCTTCCACCCAGCTTAGTGTCATCCACAAACTTGCTAAGGGTGCACTCAATGCCTTCATCCAGGTCATTGATAAAGACATTGAACAGGGCTGGACCCAGCACTGAGCCCTGGGGGACACCACTTGTGACCAGACTGCAGCTGGAGTTAACTCCTTCAGTAGCTCTCATGCCCTGTTTTCAGGCAGCAGGGTGTGACAGGGTATGACGGTGAGGTGCGGACCCTGGGTGAAGCTTTGACTTGGCTGACATTGTTTCAACAATTCATTGACTCAGTAGGCAGGATTTCAACCCACGTGCCCTGGCCAAGTGCAGGGCCCAGACTCACCCTCAATGTTGAGCTGTAAGGTGTAGGTTGTTCAGCAGCATTTTACATCTGTGAAAGAAAGAACCTTAAGTCAAATCTTTGTGAGTAATTGATGTGTTACTTGTTCTTTTAGATCAGGAGTAGTGGCCTGGCCTTAACCATGTCACTGTCTTCCTGCTGTGTATGTTTTCCCCTCTGTTACAGAAAGCAAGGAACCTTACAGATTCTGAAGCTAAAACAACAAGAATTTGTGTTTGCACATGAAATACATTTCCCAGTACAGTGTCATAGATAAAAGTCACAACAAATGTACTTTAGAGAAATGAATGAAATTTAAGACTGATACTGCAGAATATATTTGCACTGCTATTTTTTGGATGGGGGGAACTCATTATACTGTGGAAATTAATCACACTGTGCATAGTACCCCACTGGCAAGACATTACTCACTGGAAACTAATTTTCTTGTTTCAGGACTTTGCATGTATACTAGATTGATGGTGATTCAGTGTTTATTGAGACTTTTGGTTTGCATCTCATTTATGTTTATATCTACCAGATGGTCTTTTTTTTCTTATAGTATTTCTTAGGAACTTTTTTTTTTTAATCTCAGATTTGAGTGCCTGCATGATGAAGATGCTCTATAAGTGAAAGAAGAAATTGAACAATATTTAACATCACAGAAGAGAAGTGATTGTTAAGGGTAAAGAAAGCAGATTATTATTACAAATCATAGTTTAAGAGAAAAGCCTGAACTGATCTGAATTTTGGTTCCAGGGATAAGATCTTCAACCCAAATGCATACCTTGCTGTGTTCCTAGTCTTGATTTTGGGGATTTACAGTTAGGAAAAAACCTGAAGTAGGTCAGTCTCTAAAAAAACTTTTTTAGTAGCATCTTCTAAACAAGCCATTAAAATCTCATTGTCAGAGACATTTAAGTGGAGAAGCCCCAAGTGCCTAACATTGTATTGTAAGCATAATTTGAAAGCAGTATAAAAAGCTGTACCTGCCTAACCCTTTCAATACCTCCTCCTCAGCATGGTAGACTGGTTCATGTCAAATCCACTGGGCTGAGGTTCAGTCCTCACTGTTGAGTGTTGCAGAGATTAGTGTTACAAGTTATCTTCTTAAATGTTAAACAAATCTCAGTCCCTGTTTTCCAGGGAGGGACACTGACATTACTGTATTGTTTGTTTGGGTGATACTGATCTTGTCCCACTTCGCACCTTGAATCCCTTCCTGAAATAGGAAAAGCACACAAAGATTTTGATACCTGTGAGAAGTCTTTAATCGTTTAAAATAATAGAATAGTCTTTTCAGTCTTTACTGTCTGAAGCATTATGAACGGTAGTTAAGTCATACATCCTCAAGGAAGAGTTTTCCCACAGTAGATACCAGAAAAGCTTTTGAAAATTTTCCAGCAAAAAACCATCTTATTATAAGACATGCTGGTAATCCTTCCATGTACAGATGTAGAAAGTGGCATGAAAAATTCCTGGGTCTGTTAATCTTGCAAAATTCCACTGCTACTCAGATATGCTCTTCATGCAAAGTCAAATGAAAAAGTAACTAACACAGCTCCATAAATATATGTAGGAAGAATAAAAACAAAGAATAGCCTTAGATAATTCCATGATGCAAAAATACTAACTCCATAAGTCCTTCTGCTCCTATCATGAAGCTAAATGAATTCTTTTCCTTCAATTGTGAATTAGTAAGTCTTGGGACATGGTGCTGAAGGAAAACAAAAATAAATGGAGTTTAGGACTGTAGGGTATTGTCTCAAAAAGAGACAAGGCAAAGAAGAATTTTTTGATTTTTGTTTGTTGTTGTGCTTTTTGTTTTTAACCTCACATCTTGCTTTTTTGTTAATCTCTTTTCCAGGACTGTTTCAGACTCTCGTCTATGTCTCTTCCATTCTTTTTCTTTACATCACAAAACTTTGTTAAACTTTAACAGTGAAGGATATGAGGCAGTGATACCGATTGCTTGGTATACGCTACAGGAGGAAAATTCCTTTCTGATAAACTGAATTAAATCCAGACCGTCCAAAGGAGATGGTAGATGGAATTGGTAGTGAAAGATGTTCAATAACCTCTGAATATGTCTCCTTAAGACACTTGGTAAAGGCAATATTAATGGCAATCATGGTTAGAAGTATTTCACTAAAATAAATAGAGCTTTGGCTGGAGTCTCCACTTATTTTGCAGACTAGGTTAAAACAAACATCCCATTTTCTCACCCAGGATACGATTCTTCCCACTGGAAAGTACTCAGGGATACCTAGGAGGAATTGGAGACTGTGCTATGAAAGGAAGGAGGCACAAAGCAAGCAAAGACTGGGAGATCTGGAAAACCTGAAAACAGACACCCTGTATTTTGCCATGCTCAACAAAAAGAGCAAAAGTGCTGGTGTATATGAATTATGGACAACAGCTCTGATGACTGAGACAGTGGTATGCCTATACTGTACATGCTTAAGAGCTGAGAAGCAGGTAGTGGTTGGTGTTAATTCAAGTCAATCTTTTCTATTCTAGATTTTGCGTGTTATCCAAGTAGTTTTTCCAATAATGTAACACATGTTTAAGGAGTCCACAGAAAAAAAGACTGGTGACATTTCTGAAAAGATATATCTGGCCTTCCGTGATAAAATTTTACCATGTCTTTTCTGTTTCTTGATTCTGTATTGACACCTTTCCTCCCTTCCCATGTGTTCAAGTTCTCCTGAACAAGTTTTCATTTTGTAGAGTCACTACTGAAGCTTTAATCACAGCTGGGTTGGGAACCCTGTCTCACCAGCCCACAGCAAATCAAATTCATTGTTTTCCTGGGACCCAGTGGCAAACAGAAATTAGAGCATCCCTTGATCTCCTACAAACACTCCTTTTTCCAGACCTCTTTCACTTTGAGGCAGATAAAAACTGTAACAACTGCCCTGAGGCAGTAATTTTTCAATAGCTATTGGTGAAAAGCACTATATTTTAATATCTGTGCATTCTTATGTGGAACAATGTAGCTATTCAGAGTGAATAGACTTTTTAGATACTGCACAATGGTTTTGTAAAGTTCTTTCTCACTAATCTACAGCTATACCTTTAAAGATATGCTTGGAGAAATTTAGGAAAGCAGTTGTTTATTCCCCTTTAAATTAAAAGAAAAAATGAAAAGCATGTGAATTTAGTTCTATTATTAGCTCAGTAACGTGAGTGGTATATGCCTCATTACAAACATTTTTCTCGCAATGGAGTGGGCAGAAAACATTTTTTTCTAATAATAATCTTCACTCTTGCGCATGGCTCTCCTCTGGCCTATAGGTGTCATAGTCAGAATATGGATGAAATAGATGACTGTTAGTCTACTTACATGAAATAACTTTCTGTAAAGCAATGCTTTTGCTAAGTATTATTATTTATTGAAGCTCTGGAAGTGGAGAAACTACTCTAGTGTGTAGGCAAGCATACAATATAAAGGATTTCACTGCACATTCTCTACCTCCAAAGCTGAAATTTCTCAGGTTTCTCAGCTAAAACCCGTTTTTCTCCAAAGTCTTATCTCAAGGTCTTGAAATCTGAACTTGGCTGTCTTTACCCTACTCGTCATCCATTCTCCCTCTTGCTCTTGCTTCTTCTCAATATCTCTCTCAGATAAGGCTCAGAGTAGCGACTAAAAAGAATGAAAGAACAACATGTTCCTGCTCACCATGATGGAGCAGAGTGGTGGACAGTAGGTGTATAAAGGCCACAGGATAAAGATACAGTGGTTACTAGGGATACGTCTAGTAGTACCAGTAGTACCAAATGGCAGTTCTCAGACTCTTGCCTACTAAATAGTTAAGGACACAAAGACTTAGATTTACCCAGGCTAAATTCAAGCCCTTTCATGAACACCTGAAATAAAAACCTTGTCACACTGTATACAGTGTTAAAGCATCTCTAGAAGAACACTGATCTACCCAAGATATCAAATTCTCTCCAGCTGCAGTGGAAGCTAACAATGAACTCGTAAAGTGACATTCAAGATAAGTATGTAAAGTCACATGGAGTAAAACTAGGCCAATTTCACAGTAACGATGAGCTACAGTAGAACCTGAAAACATGTTAATAGGCTGTGTACGTAACTGTTGTTTAATCTAGCATTGCTATGAAACCAACTTTGTAAATGGGATACAAGAACTATTCTGCTTGGCCAGTGCTCAGCTACCGCGATTTGTAGAAGTAGCATAATTTTCTCCAGTGGAAGTTTCAGTGGGAATTTGAGTTCATCAAAGACAGAGGTGGTGGAGCCTTGGACATTTGTAAAACATGTACAGCAGTGAACGTTTAGGAACAGTTTTAGGAATGTCAGTTTAAAGCTTTCCCTTTAATAAGTACCTGAAAAATAGGACTAGAAAGAGAAAGTTCTGTATCCTATATAATATAAGATAAGAAGGACTATAATTTAAAGAGAATTTAGCCACGTAATCAATTAGAATTTCTAACTGTCTGTCTTGAGCCTTCTTTTCTCCTCAAAGGTGAGGAGAAACGGTAAACAATTCTTTGATGTGATTTGAAAAACATGAAATTTATGATGTAGAGCATGAGGTGGTAAAAACAGGATCCTCAATTAGAGCCATGCACTGCTCTTCTGATTTATTACATTACTGAGTAAAACATTTCTGTGCTTATTGCTGTAGATGTTCATTTATAGAAAGATCTAATTTAAGGATTTCTCATTATTGCAGCATGAAACTAGACTTTAGTAAAGCAAAATAAGAAAGGCCCATCAAATATATACTGAGGACCCTAGACCTTGACATTTCTGTGACATGTGGATCTATATATTAATTTACTCATGTATTTCATAGGATCATAGAATCACAGACTAGTTAGGGATGGAAAGGGCCTTAAAGATCATATAGTTCCAACACCCCTGCCATGGGCAGGGACATCCTCCTAGATCAGGCTGCCCAAGGCAGCCCCATCCAACCTGGCCTTGAACACCTGCAGTGATGGGGCAGCCACAGCTTCCCTGGGCAACCTGTTCCAGTGTCTCACCATTCTCATGATGAAGAAATTCTTCCTTATATCAAGACTAAACCTGCCCCTCTCCAGTTTATACCCGTTCCCCCTCGTCCTACCAACACAAGGCTTTATGAATAGTCCCTCCCCATCTTTCTTGTATAAAGGCCCCTTTCAGGTACAAGAAGGTCGCTGTAAGAGATCCTCAGAGCCTTCTCTTCTCCAGGCTGAACAAGCCCAACTCTCTCAGCCTGTTCTCATATGGAAGGTGCTCCAGCCCTTGGATCATCTTTGTAGCCCTCCTCTGGACCCGTTCCAACAGCTCCATATCCTTCTTTTGTTGGGGATTCTAGAAGTGGACATAATACTCCAGATGAAGTCTCACAAGTGAAGAACAGAGGGAATCACCTCCCTCAACCTGCTGGCCACTCTTCTTTTGATGCAGCCCAGGATACGGTTGGCCTTCTGGGCTGCAAGTGTACATTGCTGGCTCATGTCAAGCTTCTTACTGACCAGCACCCCCAAGTCCTTCTCTGCAGGGCAGCTCTCAATCACATCATCCCCCATCATGTACTGAATTCGGAGATTGCCCCGACCCAGGTACAGGACCTTGCACTTGGCCTTGTTGAACCTCACGATGTTCTCACAGGCGCATTTCTCCAGCCTGTCCAGATCCCTCTGGATGACATCCCATCCTTCCAGTGTCGCAACTACATCACTTGTAGCTTGGTGTCATCTGCAAACTTGCTGAGAGTGCACTCAATCTCTCTTTGTCAATAGCATTGATGAAGGTATTAAACATCACCAGTCCCAGTACAGACCCCTGAGGGGCACCACTAGTCACGGGTCTCCATCTCGACATTGAGCCATTGACCACTACTCTTTGAATATGACCCTCCAGCCAGTTTCTTATCCACCGCACCATCCACCCATCAAATATGTATCTCTCCAATTTAGAGAGAAGGATGTTGTAGGGGACCATGTCAAAGGCTTTACAGAAGTCTAGATAGATCACATCCGTTGGTTTACCTGTGTCCACTGCTGCAGTCACCCCATCGTAGAAAGCCACTAAGTTGGTCATACAGGATTTGCCTCTGGCTGCCATTAATCACCTCCATGCCCTTTAGCATAGCTTCTAGGAGGATCTGTTCCATGATCTTCCTGGCACCGAGGTGAGGCTGACAGGTTGGTAGTTCCCAGGGTCATCTTTTCTACCCTTTTTAAAAATGGGCACAACGTTACTCTTCTTCTGGTCACCAGGGACTTCTCCTGATTGTCACGACTTTTCAAATATCATGGAGAGTGGCTTGACAACCACATCAGACAACTCCCTCAGGACTCTGGGCTGCATGTTGTTATTTCCAGATAATGATACAATCTTGTGCAAGAATTTTAGGATGTAACTAGAGATCACTCTCAGTTGTTCTTGGAGCATTATGGCTTCTTTAATTTAACATTATTATTTTCTCCTACTACCTGGAGTAAATGATTTAGCATTTCCGTAGTTGTATGGAGCTAAAGGCTGCCTTTGGAAACACTAACGGCTGTTTACAGTATATTTTCAAATCCAGCCAATACCTGGATATTTCTGGCTTGATCCAAATATTTAGAAACCTTCTTAAAGTAGTCTAAATAGTTGGCTTTGATGTTCATTCTCTGTAATGATCTTATTGCTGATCACATTAAAGACTGAAACACTTCATCATGAATTTACTCCGTATGGTTAACCCTTAGTCAGCTGTAACACACAGAGCAGCATGTGCTAGGAGGTAAAAGCAGTTTTATAGGATGCCGCCCTCTGAGGTGTTAGCATATGTCTGTCAGACATTATTTGCTATTAGAAGAAATAGTAGGGTTCGCTTTGTGGTCTTTCATTTCAGTCTGTTTGTAGATAGTCTGTTAAGAAAGCGTTGCCTGAAAATTGCTGTGTACCGTGCAGCTGGCACCATGCTTGAATTGCTGTTGAAGATGAAGGGGTAAAAGGTGCTCAGAATCAGCTCTTTAATTCTGAAAGGGCAAGACATGAGGACACTAACCACAATTTCCAATGGAAAGTATATTAGTTTAAGTTTTGAAAATCTGGGGTCAGTTCTGGGTGCACCCACAAAGTTGTCTAATCATTCTGATATACAGAAGTCTGAGATATGTAGAGAGTTTTATTTTCCATGCTACTCAGACTTGTACTGGCTGAATGAATAGGTCCGGCGTGTCCACCTGCTGTATAAGTGTGTTTGAGTTTGTTATGCAAAGTTGCACTCTGGAAGTGCAAGTGACACTAGGAATTATACTGTACTCTGCCTGTGTTTGAAGGCTGCATCTAAAGCACATTTTTTTGGTCATTCCCTTGGATGATCTCCATGTCTTTCAGAATGACAGGGACTCTGACTCATTTCACACAACTTTATGTTTCTTCTGTATAGATATTTACACATCTGAAGAAGTCACCGTTGTCCCCCCCCGTAGCTTTTGAATAGAAATAGGCAACTGAAAGACATGATTTTTGATACATCTAGTTGTTGCCTAGAAGTGTCCAGTTTTCCTCAATTGACTCTGAAGGTGCTCAAGACTATTAACTCAGAGGTAAGCCTGCATTTACTCACATAGCATTTTAACAAAAAAGCCTGATCCAAACCAAGGAAATAATAAGGAAGTTTTCCAGATACTTAAAGAAAGTCTGAATACTGAAAAAAAATAAACTGGAAGGTTGGATGATAGGAATCATACTGGATGTTTCTGTACCTAAAACTATAGCTGAATCTTGTATGAGTTACAACTGCCTAGTTAGGGTAGGTCACACAATGGATTAAATTGCAGCAAGAGCAACCAAGAATGCAGATTGTTTAAAAAATGAACCCAAACAATTATATCAAGATAAATAAAATCATCCCCCATCATCTAATCTGATCCCATTAGCTAGGGTCTAGAGCAACTCTTCTTTTGGACTGAGATGTTACTATGATAAGATAAAACTTTCTACACAGGTTGCGGGGAGTGCAAGTTTGGAAAAAGTTTATAAAAAAAATCAAGATTGCATCTTCTTTAGAAACCTTGAATATTTTTCTCTCTTCTTTTCTGTATCTAGGGATTTCTTGTGCCCTTGCAAGTGTTTTAGTTTACCTTTTTCATAGCTAGTCAGAACACAAGCCACTTTTTCTTTTGCAAGCTCTGAAACGTATTGTTGCAACTGAAAAGAGATGCAACAAAGACTTCCTGCTAGAGGTTTTTTCCCCACTACAGGACAGCCTATTAAAGCAATAGGATCAATGTTTAGAAAAAAACCACACCTATTTCTACCTTTCATAAAAGAAAGGGAAAGCAATAAACAAAAAAAGTAAACAAGGAAAACCTTTTCCTGAACCCTACATGAGGCCCATATCAGAAGCCATTCATGATCTTCATCAGAAAAAACAACATATCCGTAAAAAAGTTCAATAGCCTCACTAGGTAAAGCAACCTTACCTATACAGGCAAAAAATATGCATGTAAATTCCACTGGTGGCAGGAATATTCTCATGAGGAACAACTACTGATTTTTGATGTTTCCTTTCAGAAAACAAGAAGTAATCCATCAATATATCCCAATAATACTGTAGTGTCTGTGGTTTAAAGGCATCTGCCACTTGGAGACTTACCTAGCCCAATATCTTTTGAACTCAGAAAACTAATTAGCATCTGCTTTATGATTGCTTCTCATCAGGAAAGAAACCTGAACTTACTGGAAATGGTCCTTGTCAGAAGGTTGTCCTTAAGGAAAACTTTACAAGGTTTCTTTCCAGCCAGCATTATTTCTTATTCTATGAAGAAGGAAAAAACCTGTAGAGATTTTTTTACGTCCCAGGTAACTTTGGAATGAGGGGTGGATCTTTTTGTAGTTTTTGTCTGTTTTAGTGCTTCTTGTAGGAAGAATTGTTAGGTGCAGCACACCTCAATCATACTTTGAATCAATAAATTTTTGTATAACATTCTGGCAAGCAGCAAGAACTCTGTTTTTTTGTCAAATTATTATTTATTTAAGACTTTACTACAACTTAATGATGCTCCCATTCTTGTAGGGAACCTTTTAACAGAAGTTGCTGTTCAGAACCTGCTGCTCCAATGTGTTACAGTATGCCAGAGCCTCTGCTCTCAAGAACGTAATGTTGAAATGTTAAATAAATAAAAATAATAAGAACTGTTTTGAAGGGAGTGCTGCAGGCTGACCATTGTGTGTGCTCCTTAGTATAAATACAAGTATAAAAAAGTTTGGATCCTGACTGAGCTGCAGCAATAAGAATGGACATGAATTATTTTTTTTTAAATTATTTACAACTTCACAGTGTCTGTGGCTTTAAATTATTGATGCTGGTGACAGCAACTGTCAGTGAGACAAAGCTTCCACTGAAACGGCAGCAGCAGCAGCGTGCTATGGTGCTAGGGACTGGTTTAGTTCAGCCCTTCCAATCCTTCTTATTAAAGAAAAATGTCACTTCTCTCATGTTAGGAAAGCAGAAAAAAGGAAGGAAGATCATTATTAAAGGAGAAGTTTCCTGCAATAGTCTTTGATTACAGTGTGTCTCTCAGAACTCTTGCGATAGCAAAAATGTTCTAACTGAGCATGAAAGAGGCTGATCTTAGCAGCAAGTGACTGCATAATGTTTGTTATGAGATTTTTTTTTACATGTAGCGTTATAGCTGCAAAAAGGTCCTTGCTGCACCACAAAGGATGAGGATGCACTGTGCGACAGAGAGACTTTAGGGGGCACATTTTTCCCACCTACACCCCACAGTGCATTGTCAAGGCCGGTGCAACTCCATGTGCAGGCAATACCTCCAGGAGAAAAGTATTAGCCTCTCTAGGTGTGGTAGAAGCCCTTACACCTCTGCTGGTATAGCAGCGACAATCAGGAGTACGGCAGATCATCTGTCTTCTTTATTGCTGCTGCTCTCTCCTGCTGACCTATGTGGCTGTAATCTCCTGAATTGGTCTGTATATATCTGACAGCTTCCTAATAAAGTTCTGTTGCTTTAGGTGCAAAAGGACACACCTGTTTTAAGTATGGTGGTGTTTGGCTCTGTTTTACCTGCTGGTTTATTCAAGTTCAAAGCAAAAACGCACTATGTGAAATTCATGACAGGAAAAGGACTACTTTGTATTGTTTGGATCTGGGGTTTGTGTTGGACCCGTTACTGCTGGAAAGAGAGAAGATTCCTGATGTGAGAACATTAGTGAGCTGTGTCTGTGTGCTGCATACATACTAGCAGAGTGGAAGAGAGCTGTTCTGCATATGAAATTGCATCCTGTACTGCTGGGGTTCAGGTGCGGAATTGTATAAAGACAAGTGCTGTACTAAGAGTGGGGAAATGACTGAAGAGAATGATTTTCAGTGGAGAAGGAGAATCATGCCTCTTTTGTGTCCTCTTTCGGAAGAAGAGGATCAAATGTCTTCTGCTGTTATTTAGGAAACAGAGATCATTGTAATGACTTAGGAAATAGTAATAGGCACATAGATACATGCTAAGGAGCTTGTGAAACTGCAAGAAATGAAGTGTACTTTTATGGGTCAGGTTAAATCTCACTAAAATGGACTTGGATTAATATTGAGGCAATGGCTGCCCTCTGCAGGTCACCAAAATGGCAGGAGTTCCACCACCCCACAGCATCTAAATGGGGCTCATCTGTGTAGCCTAGAGGGGCCTCCAGATCTGCATCTTGACATTGCTCAGCGCACTGGACTCAGGGGACGATCCCTGACCCATCAGCTGTGCAGAAGAGAGTGGCCTGAATCCACATTGCTCAAGGGGCTGTTCTCATTTTGCAGCAGAACAGCGACGGTACATAGTGTTTGACTAGATCTCCAAGATATTTGCCACAAGATAATAATATTTTTTTTTACCTCTTCAAAAGACCCAAAGCAATGGCAGTGCTGTGTGGTAACAGCATAATGCAAGCGCACCAAGTCAAGAAACAAGAACTTAGGACAATAACAGAGAACTAAGCTATTTGACAAAGCAAGTGTACTGTACAAGACTTAGAGACCCAAGAAAAGATCTGCATAACTGCATTTGAGTGGTTGTGACTGCAGTATTAAGATGAGGAATTAAAGGATCAGCAAAACTCCCAGCAATAGAATCTGATATTATGGCCTTGAGAAAATGCAATGTGAGGAAGTTTTTCAGGTGAATCGCTTTTGACTAAAGAAGCTATGACTAAAGAAATAGTCTTGCTTGATTCCTTCAGTGTTTAGAGAAGCAGAACACTTCAGGAATACCCAAGATTGCCAGGATAATTAACGTGCTCGATTCTGTCATTGATTTCTCTTCTTTCTACTAACATCCTGCAGAGGCCTGATGTTTGGTTGTTTAGGTCAGCTGTGTCTTTGTCCCACCTCCTCAAATCATTAGCGCAGCACGTTGCTCTGCCACCACTTACTTCATCTTCGTCATGGTCAGAGCATGAAAGTGTGCAGTAGATTGACAGCAACCTCACAGCTTCATAAATAAAGATGCTTCCAACAGTTTTACTGCAAATAATAGTGAGACTGCTGACATCATAAAGAAATGGATCACATCATCACCATGATTCTGTAAAAAATATTTAGTGTTCAAGGGCATTGAGTGCTGACATCAAGTAGCATCCAGAGACAAAAAAACATAAAGTTTTTTGCTACTAACTTGCAGGATCCAGGAAGAATATTTAATTCTGTAACTTAACCACTAGTTAGTGGCATAACAGCAGCAGAAATGCAAAGACTCTTATTTTCTTTATATAAAACACTGAGCAGGGGATGCTAACAGGAAAGTCTCCTTGATGATACGCCATGAAGAAATGGAAGGTAATGAAATAAAACTATTCATATAACACGGTGCAAATAAAGCATTTGTAAACAGAAAAATAACACTTCTTATATGTCTAAAGCTATCACACATTTCTCTTAAAACCAGAAAAATCACTGGAGTACATACATGAATTCATTACACTATAAGAACTATTGCATTTAACATTTTTCACAGAATATCTATAGTGACATACAACTATGTTCATTAGGTCAGATCTTTCTGAGTTGTCTCATGAGTTTCTTGTCCTTGGCAGCCACTGAACACAACAGAGTCTTTCCTGTATACCAGGTATAGGGAGGGCCCTGTGCAGCAACAAAGCTGAAATGTGCCTGTCAAATGCAGGCAGAGTTCTTCAGGATCTGGCTACCTCAGAATCTCAGTCTTTTTAACATATCATAGAATCATGCAATCATAGAATAACCAGGTTGGAAGAGACCCACCGGATCATCGAGTCCAACCATTCCTATCAAACACTAAACCTTGCCCCTTAGCACCTCATCCACCCGTGCCTTAAACACCTCCAGGGAAGGTGAATCAACCACCTCCCTGGGTAACCTGTTCCAGTGCCCAATGACCCTTTCTGTGAAAAATTTTTTCCTAATGTCCAGCCTAAACCTCCCCTGGCAGAGCTTGAGGCCATTCCCTCTCATCCTGTCCCCTGTCACTTGGGAGAAGAAGCCAGCTCCCTCCTCTCGATAACCTCCTTTCAGGTAGTTGTAGGGAGCAATGAGGTCTCCCCTCAGCCTCCTCTTCTCCAGGCTAAACCACCCCAGCTCTCTCGGCCGCTCCTCATAAGGCCTGTTCTCCAGCCCCTTCACCAGCTTTGTCGCTCTTCTCTGGACTTGCTCCAGAGCCTCAACATCCTTCTTGTGGTGAGGGGCCCAGAACTGAACACAGGATTCGAGGAGCGGTCTCACGCCGTTTCTGATCCAAGCCAAGATGCCATTGGCCTTCTTGGCCACCTGGGCACACTGCTGGCTCATATCTTCCAGGGTTAGCAAAGGAGCAATGCGTAGCTGCATTATTCTTAGCCAACTAGGAACTGTTGGTCATGTCTTACAGTTAGGGAAACCAGGGAACCAGGTAGTGCCCAAAAGTAACCATCTGGTGAATGACAGAGCTAGAGACTAGAGATTCCCTGAGTCCTAGCCCAGCGCAGCATCCTTTCGGCACTGCCTAGTTTACATTTTACAGAGGAGGGAATTAAGACAAAGATAAACAAGGATTTTTGTCTAGGTCATGAGGACAGTCAACCACAGCAAATAGAACCCACCTTTCACTTAGGCTAGTGTTTGTCCTGCTGAATACTTCCTTGTAGACAGAAAGATCCCAGACTGAACTTAATTTGCAATAGCGTGATGGAGGAGGCAGAGAGCTGAGCAGCTGCTGCAGTTCCTTCAGGTCAAGGAAGAGCTTCTGTTTACACAGTGCTTTTTTCTTGCCAAAGCTATGGCTAGAAGACTGGCCTAGGGAACAAAACCTGGAGTTATCACAAGTATCAGACCTTCTGCACTCCAGCCACCCACTGATGCAGGCTCCTCTTCCTACAGATCTTGCATGTCAAATTCCCCCTCCCTACCTAAGTAGATTCCGCCCCCCCCCCCCCCATGTATTTACATGTTTTTAACAAGTTCTTGTACAGGTAGATTTAAAAATGACATAAAATCACAGCGGTGAACAGCAGGTGGTGCTGTAAGACTTGGGATTAAGAGCTCCTTACAGATGCACTGAAGAGTGAGGTTTTCCTCTTATTTGTGCTGAGATTTTCCTCTTATTTGTGTAAGAGAGATCTATAATTAGAGCTTATGCCAGTACCATGAATAAGGTGGTTGCACTCAACCCCAAAAATAAATATGAAGCCCTTTTATATCAGTAATTTGTGTGGCTACTTAATATCCTAGAAAAAAGTGGTAATGGGTTTAGCCCGATTCAGAGAAGGCCCCTTTGTTCCCTGCTTTTGGGCTTCTATTCATCTGGGAGATATTCTAGGGCTGCTAGGAACTTCAGTCTCAGGGTGAATTTTTGCCTACCAAAGGAAAAAAAAGTCACTGAACTTTACTGAGGAACTGGAAAGATAAAGAAATGGACAAGAAGTAGAGGATTCTTGCCTTGATCTCCAGTGGAAAAGAAATGAGAACTTTTATTCCCACCTCCCCTGCCCTAACCCTCACGTTCTCTTTCTGTTTATATCCATGGTAGACAGGAGAATAACAAATCCATCATAAAGAATTTTTCAGTTTCATCACTACTAGCACACTGATTATTTGCTGTCTCTTCAGGCACCTGATCCTCAGAGTAATACAAAATGGAGTTTTACACTTCACTCAGTTTCACAAAACAATGAAAAGGTTTTATTTTTGATTTGTGCTAACACATTAAAAATCACATTTTAACTAGTTCCTCAGAGGAGTCTGTGTCCAGCTCCTCACCATGTTCTCATGGAATGAAGCTGGCCTTTACAAGGGTGGGACTACATTGTGTTGCATTCAAAGTGGCTTGTACAGATTGTTTTGGTGGACTACAGTGTAGAAAAACCTCAATAAGAAGAAATACGTATCTCAGTAGCTGCTGTCAGACCTTTAATGCCACATAGACATGCACAAAAAGATATAGCAGAACTGTGGTATCTACGTTCAAAAGATTAGGATGAGATTCTTCACAAAGATAAGGGGAGGGGGAAGAACGCTCCTCAGTCTGCTAATGCCATTTCATAGTAACACAATAAATTAAAGTTAATTTAGCTTTCATGTTTTGGATTATTAGTACTGAATAAATCCTATAGCTAACTCAACACAGGAAGTGACAAGGAACAGCATGGAAACTTGGGTTTAAATTTAATAACTCATAAACATTCATGCAATCAGTTTATTCAACAGTTTTTCTTTTTTATTTTCCATTTATTTTCTTATAGGGGCTGAATTACAAAACACAGACCTAATGTTAAATGACAGTTACTTTAATATCTGTGGACTTCAGGAAAAGTAATTCACAGGCATTTGGTTGTCTTTTTTTTATTTGCTTTGCTAGACTTTTTTCTGATGCAGATAGAAGTACAGTAACATTTTCACTGCCTTTGCTTAAGGACAGAACCATTTAGAATTCTCTTCTTAAAGAAATCACTCAAGAAATTTAAATATCTATTTTAGAAACTCAGAAATCAAGATTTCTTCCTGATGAGAATTAATTTTGAGAGGAAACAGAATAATTTGAATATCATATACTTTCCAGTTTGAGAATGGACACACAGGGAAATCCCACAAATAAAACCTCCCAACAGCAGTCTTTCCTCACAAGTTTTATCGCTTATGATGAAAGGCTGAATCAACAAATGCTTTAGAGAAATATGAACAACTTTTATCAGCAGATGGAAATTCCTGTGTCCTATTTTTGATGCAACAGTATTATAGAGAATTAGTCAAATATATTCCTACATGAGTAATAAACTGGAAAATCTTTATGAATTCCTTTGGCATTCATTGAAGCGTTTCACATGGCTTCAGAGTAAACCTCATAAAAATTTCTTAACTGGAATAGCAGCCTATCTGGCTGACTGCCTTTAATCACATGCCAGACGAAGCTTACTTTTGGACCCTTATTAGCAGAAAATTATGTGTTTACATGCAGGATTCCACATGTGCTTTTATTTCTGGTAGCTCTGTAACTGAATGTTCAGATGCAATATTTAAAAATGAGAAGTATGATTTTCTTCCCGTCTCGGATGGCTGTTTAACTGCTTGTGAATTCTCCCTGATGGGCAAACACCCATCCCAGCAGGAGCCTTGTTGTGGACTCTATTATATGTGAAATCTGTACACTGCAACAGCTTTCCCAACTACATTTAGAAAAACCTGTTGCATGTTCTGTGTCTTTCCTCTCAACTATCCTCAGTTGTTAGTATGGCTTCTCCAGATGCTGTTACATTAAGGACAGCAGCTTGCTTTCTTCCCTTCCTTTCTGTGCTGGCAGGGTGAGATTTGACAGTCTTCCCTAGGGACTTCAGACTCAAGTTTTGCATTTAAGAAAGTTGTCACGGAACTTCTCCTGCCTTCCTGATTCTCTCAGCTATTCCCTCTGCTAGTTTTAATCTTGTTCTGTCTCAGCTCAACACTTGTCAGCTGGGAAGTGCTTGTGCTGAACGTGTTTGGGCCGTATTCCCCTCTGATATAAGGGTGGGAAAGTACAGAACAGACGGTCTGAGTCTGGGTCATCTAATCTGGCAAGTATAAATCTTTTCATTGACAAAGCACAAATGAAAATTTGTATTTTATGGACCCTGCATAGATCCAGGATAAGTTAAGGTCACATAACAGGAGATCAAACTGCTTGCATTGACACTTATGCATGTCTTTTACTGGGAGATGCCACAGTGCAACAGTACTCTTCTCTGCAGGGAGAGTAAAGGTGATAAATGTCACGGAGCACGTGAGCAGGGCTACACCATGACAGGGGACAAACCTGGAGGCACAGGTGATCCCAGAGCAGGCTGGCCCCTCCCTGACAGGGAACCATCCCCAGGGCCTCAGCTGGGTGAGCAGAGCTGGGATTTTGGAACAGAGTCCATCGAGACCCTTTGACACAGTGAGGAAATAAGCCATGTCCAGGATCTGGCCAGAGACAGGGCTGAAAAGCTAGCTGCACTGTGGGTCCCAGGTCTATCCAGGAGGCTAGGCTGGAGACCAGCTACCTACAACACACATCCAGCTCCATCCAGGAAACAAGGCCACACACAACAGCGGAGACACACGTTCCTGTGATTCCATCTAGGCAAAAAGGGGTGTGCTGGGCTGAGCCAAAACAGGGCTCCTGGGTGTGGGGAGGCTCCAGATAAGGGTGGTCAGGGCTGTCAGAGACCACGGGGCCCTGATGGTGGAAGCTGAATACTTGACTCTTTTGTGATTGACAAGAGCAAGTGCTGCAAAACACATATTCTGCTAAGGAGTGGGCTGATGCACCTGAAACAACAGGCACCAAGGGCTGCACTCATTACTGATCTCAGGGCATATGTCGAAGCCAGGAGCTGATCACCTACATGCTCCATCGCCCGCCAGGAGTTGCCATTCCCTACTTGCTTCCTTTCAGAGCTCTTGGTGACTTTTGTCACCCTTTCCTTCCTGCCAGCAGTTGTGGGTTCCTCCCTGGCATATGGCAAGAGTCCTCACTGCTTTGCTCCCTCTGACTGCACACAAACCAGATGGCAAAAATAATCAAAGAAGAACTCCAGTGGGAATGGTAAGCTCTGAACGATTGCTGTTCATCTCCTGGTCCTTGTACAATGGAACAAGAAAAAGCTGGAGTAAAAGAACAGGGCAACTAAAAGCTCAATTGGAGCCCAAACTCTCTGCAGACTTGGAAAATGCAGACAAAGTTTTAAATAGCATGTCATGCTGTGCTTACAAGCATCTGTATTAGGATGCCAGCAACAGAGGAAATCATAGAAGGTTGCCCTATTTCTAGAATAGTTGTCTTTAAAAGTGCTCTATGATGTGCCTAATAATTTCCACGTAGCTCTGACAAAAGGAAAGTAATGCTGTGACTCGTATAAGGAACTTTGAAGAGTATGGTACCACACAACTGCAAACAGTGAAAAATACAAAATGAAGGTGAAACCAGAGAGCTGTCTGTGGCAGAACTGAGGCTGAAGAGCAATTTTTAAGGGCCAGATATGTTCTCAGTGGGAGATGAGTCTGTGAGTGGAATCAAAATATCCTGGGGGCTACTACAGAAAAAAATTAGAATGAACCCCTCATGAAACATTTTGAGTTCACCAGGCAAAGAAAATCAACGAGTCCACAGTAATACTATGGAGGATGGTCAGTGCTCTGAACTTGAAGACATAAGAAAATCTGAACCGCTATGAGCCACCTGAGGCAGAAAGTCCTGCAGAGCTCAAAGTTTCAGTCCAGCAAAAACAGCAAATGGAACTGGCGTGTATTCGGCTCCCAGGGTGTTCTACGGGGAAATTCATCAATATTTTGATGGGGTGGAAGGCATGAAGGTTTAATGGAATGACGTTTTGATCCAGGAAAAAACACTAGCTGAGCATGGCTGGAGGCACTGAACAACTATGGAGAGAACCAGAACTCAACTAAAGAAAACTTAAATCCTGTATGATGGAAGTACCATTCCTGAAAGGGATACACAAGTAGATCACGATAAAGCTGAAGATATCACTAACATAGTTCTGGTAGATAAATAAGAAGGTACAAATGTTCCTTGAAATGCTGAATTATATATAGAGAATTGACTTTGTGCAATATGCACAGAGGGAAAAAATGAAGTCAGCAGCAGCTCAGAAATCTCGCCAGATGAGATTGTGACTTTCAGCATGGAGCAGCCACGTGAGTGCACTCCCAAACCAGACTGCTAATCAGACAAGAGCTCTCAGTCTATTTGTCTGAACATCTGCAGTCAACATCTAGGCTAATACAGCTCTGGCATCTTTTTGACAGTTGTCATCATGTTGGAGGCAGACTAAAACACATTAAAGATGTGTATTGCTGTCATGTAAATTTATAAACAGAGACAGTAGAAGAGAATGAGTAGAGAAATGGCGAGGGACCAGCTTCAGGATGCTTTTTGTCAACCTCCATTTTAAGCCATAAACATATGGTTCAGTCCTGAGCAGCTAAATAGTCTCTGCTTGTATGGTGGCTTGCCTGCTATGTTTACCACATAATGGGTAGGAGAGGACTGACCTGGAGAAAACATTGGAGTTATTTTAGTTTATGGTCTTCTTTGGGTGCAAATCTCTGCTGAAGACAGTCAGTGTTGCTTAAAGAACTACAATGTTCAATTGTGGAAATGGCAGGAAATCTCGAAGAGATCAGTAATAATAGTAAATATTTCTTGAAAAGGGTTTAAACTGACGTGCTTTCAAATCGCTTTTCATCTGACAGCCTGACAGAAATATTGGAGAATTTGAAAAGTCATGGCACCTCTACATATGTTTCATTCCTAGCTCAATACAGAAATGCTTCATGATCTTTCAGTAGCTCTTGATAAGCTACTGGGGAGGGAGAAATTGCCACCGTATAGGCAGGATTCAGGTATGTCTTTTCTCTTGATATGGCAGAAACTGTAAAGCAATGGAGTTGGAAAGTCTTACCTATATGGAGAAATTATCAGGCATGGCCAAGGATCAGGTGGATCTTCTTTTCTTTGTCAGTTTTCTTTGTAGTGACAGAAAACTACCTTGGAAGGAGCTGGAGTCTCTCAAGGCCTTTCATGTGTACCAAATGAGCAATCAGAAATCTGGCTCTGCCTGACTCAAGAAGAGAACTCGGTAGGAAAACTTTCATGACACAGGCATAGATCTTGTTAGACATTATGAGAATTTGCATATCACGCTGCACATTCATTTCAATACCAAATTTAAAAGGAAAATAAAGGTATGCCTGTATTGTCTGTTCTGATTTCTACCTCTCTGACTGCCACTGTTCTGCCCACATTGCTTTATTGATGCATATTCAAGCAACTCTGCCCCTGTCTAATTTAAACTTCTGCATACTGCCCCTAAACCAAACCTCTTTGTCCTTCACCTCTGAGTTTCAGAAGGTGTGTTTGGTAGCTGAACTGGCTGATTGTCTAAAGGAATTTTAAAGTGAAAGTGCTGCCTTCTGTGATGTGTCCAGGAAACATTGATAAGTGATGAATTCTTCTAATAACACCCTTCTACACTTCCACAGACTTTGTACTGCAACAAGGAGAGACTTATCCTGGAAACGTCTGTACTGATGTCATTGCAGTTGCACCACAAATGGATGTAGCCCATCAACTGTGCAAGAGTTACATTAGACATGAATCAATTTTTATATATATTGATCAGCATTAGGTCATGATCTTTCCATGAATATATACTCTAGATCTCAAGGATAAAGCTGAAGTATAGATTCAGAAGAGTATAAGTATGACAATTTTACCTCACATTAGCATGATAGAGTTTTAGTTCAAAAGGATTTATGCATCATAGTTTTATTTTTTTTATTTTTCACAAAAATTTCACCACAACTTGTGGGAAGTGCCCTTAGACTGTTCCTTATTAATATCTGTGTTCATGTCAGGTACATTAGACTATTCATCTTCTATTCCAATGAGGTCTTTTTTTTGTGAGAGGTGAGAAGGGGAAATTTTAATTGTAGGCTACTGTGACAGCCTGTGTTTATATTCGTGAGAAGAGGTGGAAACGTCCGTTTCTATGCAGTGATAGTAACCCAACTTTAACTATGGATAACAGGGCATTGAGTATAGCAACTGTAGACCCTGTGGGGATATGATTTAGTAGTGGATAGGTACGGTCTTGGGCTTGATGATCTCAAAGGACTATTCCAGCCTAGTGATTCTATGATTCTTCTACCCGTATGTATAACATCTATAAAACTGACCCTTGCAACTTTTCCCATCAATGGATTCTGCAAAGCACTGGTACTGATTGAACAGATGCCACCACCCAATACTTCAAAGCACAGGCAGTAGAAACCCTACCTAATGCTATCCAGTGCATTGCTTATTACAGCTTAATCTCCCAGGTGCATGTTGTGATAATTTAATTAAGGACAGGTTGATATTCTTCTTTTTCTGGATATCAGTGGATGGCAAAACTGACAGCAAGATCCTCTAATTGGGACAGTATGTGTCATTTCAGGTTTTTTTTTCACGAGCCAATAGTGTGTTATTCTGCACAGACAACTGCAAAAATTCCATGGGTGGCGGGTGATTTTGAAATTGGAATTGCCTAAGTCCATTGAGGTCTTTGTGTGAACTAGAACAGATAGGGCATCACTTAATCCCGAATTGTTTAAATTTTCCTCTGGTAATCACAGTCCCCTCCTGTTATAATGAAGGTGTACTGCTGTGACTGTATTAGTTGTTCTCCCCAGAATTTCACTACGAATGATTACTGGAACAAGGAGAATCAGTGGGTGGTGGGCAAAGATTTATATTGTAACGAGATGATGTACTCTGTATGTCTTCTAACACTATCAGTGTGTATTTGGAAATTAGGTATGCTATTTCTCCTTTTTGTGGCTAAACACAAATTCAGCTTTGGTACTCACACAAGATCATTTGCAAAGTACATGATAGAAGTGTATGTTCTACACACGTGATTTAAACGATCCTCAGAAGTTTTTTGTTCCCTCGTCATTTAGCATCTGCCTTAACCACTGGTTCCTATTCAATTCTTGTCCTGCTAGTGATACCTTCCACCGAGCCATGGAAGCTAGAGCTGGAATATAAGGCAGCTAGCAACTCTGGGCTAGAAACTACCTCGCAAATGCATGTTTTTAACTTCTTAATTATACACAGCACTTTTGTGAGCCTTGTTCAGATGTCCTTTCCTCCTTAGCCAATCACTTAAATCCTTGATACTTTTCCCGCTTTCTGTATGATATATATCTTTCCATTTGTGAACCAGCGCTTGATAGGAATTTGCTCTTGCTAAAGATCACCCAAATCTTCCTCCTGGGCAAATCCCAGAACTTCTCCTGTATTTTTTTCCTCCTTAATCTTCTGGCTGATTTTGGCACTACCAGTCTCTCCCCTCTCGTTATCTGTTTCCTTTCTGGCCTCTCTTGATACAGTCAATATATTTGGACCCACAGCCCAGGCACTGTAGCAGCTGAAACCACCAATGGCTCAGTTATATAGGAAATCCTGAAGTGGAGAAAGCCAGAGAAAACCAGACAAAACTAGACATGATTGCAATGGAGAAAATACGTGATAGAATCATAAAAGTGTCATTTCACAGTTACTGAAATGAGAACAGCCCTAGATTTTCCTTTTCCACATTCTTTTTTTCACTACTGAAGTCAGGAGAAAGGAGACAAGAAGAGTACAAGACAGTGCAATAATAATTTACAGGCAAAAATTGTTCCTCCAAACACGTGTAAAAATTTACCAACTAGCTGTATAATTTGCTTCTTACAGTTTGAAGCTACCCCTGTTTTGAGCATGTGCAGGGTGGCTAAGCCAGATGATGTCCTTCCAAAGTTATGCTGTTCTAAAAAGCCAAAAGAAGCCTATTTTTAAAAAAATTGTCTTTTCAATGGCATTTTCATTTAAAGCCCTTTCAAGAGTTTTACTAGCTTCCTAGATTATTTATTTAACCAAGAAAATTGTTATTTAGCACATGATTTACCTCATCCTTCAGGCCAGTGTCCTGAGCAAGACCTCCTTGCATGACCTGACACTTGGGTTTCCCACCCGTCATACGTACAAGAGGTGAAATTTACACTTCAGCTGGTCTGATCCTGTGAAAACTGCTCTAAAGCAGACATAAAAATGGCTAGGCTTTAAGCTTTTCAGTTTAACTTTCCTTAGCAAGTTTCATGTGTACACATAAAAGCCAAACCTTTTGTTGCTAAAGGTGGATGCATAACATAGGTAGAGGACAAGGGCAAAGTTTTGTTGTTAAAGTAGATGGATTTTCTCATGGATTCAACCTTAGCTGCTCAAATCAGTACGTTGCCCTAGATTCTTAGAAATGTGTTTTGTCTTTAAAAAGAAGGCCATTTCTTATCTGAGGAGCAAAAGCTCTGTCAATGTGAAAGGTAATACCACCCCTCCAGGATGTTCTCATACACCCCCTCAAATTCACTGCCCCTCACCCCGCAAACCCATATTGGCAAAAAACCCAATGAACCAATCAAAAGCAAACACTCCCCCTAAATCCAGTCCCAAATCAAACTGTATTCCCTATTATAACCACAGATTTTTTGAGAGATCTACAGCATGCATGGCTTTTGAACCATTACATAAAAACACGCCTTATTAATAAGGTAGAGCATTTTATTAAAAAACGGCATTAAAAGTAGAGGAAAAATTGCTCTGACTCTGCTTAGATCTCTAAATCTTATTCATACTTCTGACTAAATTCTGATTTGCTATTAGCAATGTACTAAAGCTGAACTCTGCTGTGACAAATATTAACAATTTAATTCGCCTATTCAAAAAATAAAAAATAAGAGATATCGACTCTGTCTGATCTCTGTGAACCTGTAAAATGACTACAAATTTTCTTTCTCCAGCCCACAAGGCAGAGACCACAATGTCTTATTGCAATGTGAACACTCAGTTCTTCTTAGATACCAGTCAGAGGTGGAATATAAGAAAATTCTGGAAATTGCTGTCTTGGAGATGCCCTGCTGGCTTTCTCTGCTTCCAACAGTCTGCTGCAAATTCTCAATTTTCATCTTAAAATAATGCTTTTATATTTTTGCAGTGGGCAATTACAGGCATCACAGATCACAAGAAAAGCAGATGTGCTGCTGACCAGTTAACTTATTCTTGCAGAAAAGTGTCTGCAAGCCAAACAGCAGCAGATGGCAACATACCCCTGTTCCACTTCATTACCTCAGTGAGGTGCGAATAGCCAGGCTTGTAATTTGTACCACTTAGATACTAACGTTTTTAAGCACAGGGAATGTCTTTCTTTTTAGAAGATAAAGTAACAGCTAACTCGCCCTTCACTTTTATGACAGTTGGTCAGAACAACTGAAACCAGGAACAGAAGAAATACAGATATCTGAGCTTACAATGATAGGGCCTCATAGGTTACATGGGATTCATACAGGACATGGGGCAGGACTCTGGGCTCTGTGACGTGGGTAGAAAACTAGTTTAATTACTCTGGAATTAAAATCAACTGCAGTGCACTGGAAAGAAACCCAACAACCTATGAAACTGAGAGCAAGAAGGAACTAAGTTCTTGCTCCAGTCCTTTCTCTTCTCCCCTTTAGTCAATTCTCTGAATTCCCTGTCAGTGTCTCTGTAGAGGAGATAACCAGCTGTTTTCAGTGGTTTCTAAGAAATTATCACTAGGACAAATAATTAGGGTGTACAATCAAGATCCTCAAAGGCACTGAGGTGCCAGATCTTAGAGAACAAGTTGCCTAAAGGATCTTGCAGTATTTGGGCTTGAATCTGAAAACTTTAAGATGTCATTAACCTGTCATTTGCTGACAAGCTACTGATCAAACAGATTTTATGACTAGGAAGAGAAGATCCTGCATGTACGAAACAAAGCGAAGCAGATTTGGAATGATGAGAATTAAAATGAATAACCTGCAAGTGAATAGTTCAGTTATATATCATAATTATTTGTTCTAGGAGCCCATACAATAATTACTTCAGTAATATCTATTTCTCTGAAGAAAAAAAAAGTAGAGCGGAAATCAGTAATTATATGACATCTTGGTTAAAATGCTCATAGGATCCACTCCAGTTCTATTCCTAGTGGCTTTTGCGAAAATAAGTGAGGGCAAAAGACAAAACATTCTTCCAACATAACTGCTGAGCAACTCCACCTAGCTCATCTACACAAGTCTTTTACTGAAATGCCCAGAAACACCTTTGGTGCAGGCAGACAATGACACAATTCTCCTGGCTCTGTTTGCTGAGAATTCATCGTCACCCCAAAAAATCCTCAGATAAAGGAGATGGCTGCCCCTCAGTATCATGGGTGGGATACAGCTGAATTTAGCCAAATGTTATATTGTTCTTTCCTGAAATAAGAATTCCACATATACAACTGTCACTTCATCATTAGACACAATGGAATTCCTCCTTTGTTTTTTTTGAGAATATGGCACTTACATTTCCAGGTTAAAGGTGTTTTTAATATATTTTGATACTATATTTTAGCTTCTTTGTCTGAAGAAGGCAACTGCATGAAATGATGGGCAAGCTTTTCTTAGAAAGTTTTTTAAGAGTACAGTTTGCTACATTATTTAAAATTGTATTTTCTTTCAAGCTCCTTGTAAAACTGTTTTTGTAGTTCTTTTAAATTGTTGACATTTCTGCTTGAAATTCTAATTTTGCAATGCCTCCATAAAAATAGGCATGCAAACTTTATACATTGTCATATGGAGCCCGGAAGGGTATACCCCTGCCCATGTGAATTCTTCCCCTCATACATATTTTTTCACAAATCCTCTGCTTCCCTCTGTATTTTTGTGAGAGAAGGTGGTTAGTTATTGAAAACAAGAAGGCTGAAGTATCAAGCTGTGCAGTTTCCTCTGCTGGTAAGAACTGGCATGAAACTAATTAAAAAATATAATCACTAATGCAAGGAAAAGTTTTTAAACCTGTCAGCTAATAGTATGTTCCTCAAGGCATCCCTGGAATTAAGTATTTTTGTCAGTTATTTAGTAAATGCCTAATTTGCTACTACTGGAGAAGAAAATTACATGGTTGATTCTAAATTATTAAACAATATTTTGATGGCATTGACAGAGCAAATAGCAAGATATTGACCACAGCCATCATGCTATAGACAAATTCTCGCAGTTTTCCTTTTTATCTTTTTATGTGAAATTGAAGAGAAGAAAATCGTCATTAAATGTTACGAACTATATGTGCAAACTCTGATTGGAAGCTATGCCAAGAGTTCGCCTACCTTTAGATTTTTCTTGTAGGATCACTAATTTATAGGGAATTTTCTAAGAAAGCATTTAGTGCTTCAGAAAGAAACTTGATTGTTCCATATGGTCAATTTTCTGGCTTTACAGGTTTTTTGCTTTTCTGCTAATCATTGGCTTTAAGTTCTATTTTTCTTTCTTTTGAAAGAAATGTCTGCATCTTTAATAGCATTTTAATATAATGATACCTAGATTTCAGGCTCAGTTCAACTTTACCTCCTTTTTTTGGCATATTCATCATAAAAGTTTAATTTATTTTTTTTCCCTAAATTTTAAGTGTCACATGTTCAAGTGTAGTTGTCCAGATTGCTCAAGAGTTCATGATCAGGCATGATGCAGACACATAGCCTGCAGTTATGGGCAGAGGAAGAGGGAAAATCTGTTCATAGTGCCTGATGGAGATGATTTTGTATTTCAGACTGAATGTAGGTGAATATGGGCCATCTGTGATATGGGCAGAAGCTGTCCTGGTAGAAGTTTACTTCTGTGTTATGGAAGAGATGAGAGACGTGAATGAGAACAGGAAGAAAAGGTGTTAGTAGTTGAAGCACTGGTGTGTTTCTTTGAATTTGAACATCACAAAATTTGGGTTGATGACTACCCTTACAAGTATATAGCTGTGGCCATTTACAGGAAATACTGAAAGATGGAGTGGAAACCGTTGCCAATATTTAAGGTATGCAGGAAAATGAGGTACTGCAGAGTTCTTTAGACTACATACTTCAATGCTGTAGTTTGAGAAGGCCTCCATGGTCAAGAGCTTTATTTACAGAATTTGCTGTATTAATTAAATAATCAATCAAGGTAATTTTAGACTCATATTTTTTTCCACGCTCTTGGGAATATTTTTTTTTTTGACAGTCGAGTTCCATCAACATTCTTGGTATAATCTGCCAACTTATTTCAAGTTCTAGATCCATTAATAGTGAAGGTAACAACTACTGAAAATAGGAGGAGCTGCTTTACTGATGCATCACCACAGAACATGCACATGAACACACAAAGAACTGTGTATGCCAGCCTTTTTTCCCCCCTTTTTTTGTGTACAACCTAATCATGGCAGCCTTCTTGTAAGAAAAAAATCTTAGCTCATTGCACTCAAGTTATTATTTTTTCACTAAGAAATATTTAAATAAAACTTGAAAATGCTTAGGCAAAGCCTTCAACCTTTTATTCACATAATAGCTCATGAAGACTAGTTGGTTATTAGCCTGTAGCAGTGGTCCTTAAAATTGAGACTAGATACCAAAAGGGTCCAAAATGCAAAATGGGAGAGAAGCTCAGGCAATATAGGTGGGAGAACTGAAAGAAGTGAGTGAGAAAGAAGAAATGGCTTTAGAGGAAAGGAAAGCAGAGTAATCAAGAGCCTGGAGTATAAAGTCAGTGATAAGGAGAGGTCTGGAAATGTGCACACAAAATGTAGTTGCTGTCCAGAAGTTATTATACCCTCATAGTATCTGACAGCTTATACTACTGAAACCTGAATAAGTCTCGCACACCTTCTATGCCTGCAGACCTTCTGCATGTTAAATTTCTAGACGAATCAAAAAGAAAGAGTATGGAAACTGCTAAAGAACTATAAAAATTATGTTCCTATTTGAAAACGGAATCATGTGCATGTAAGTAATTCCTGATCGCTTAGATGTCCATCTGCCTTGCCCAAAGAAAAATTTTTTCCCTTAACATCTAAGCTAACCTGTTTTGCTGCAGGTTAAGCCTGTTGCTTCTCTTTCTGTCAAGACCAAATTGCCTCCAAGGCATTTCTAACCTATGTCACGTTTAGCATCCACTGGGTTCAAAACACTTAATGTTTGCTCTTGTTTTCACTGAAATCAGTGAGAGTTTTGCCACTGAGAACAGTACAGTGGCTTTAATTAGGGAACCATTCCTGTTGTAGCATGGGATGACTCCCTCACTTTGAGGTTACTGTCTCTCCAAGACATGGCAACTTGATGTCCTGCGTTTAGGTGAGAAAAGGGCAGAAGAGACAAATTCTGTTCACAGTGATTATTTCTTCAAATAAAGCAGTGGCTGCACTGACTTTTGGATTAAAGCTTAGACTCCGCTAGTGTGGTTGGGATACAGACTCCGGCGGAAACAATTGGTCTCTCTGCTCTATGATATTAACATAAGACATTACTTTCTTTTGCTGTTTTGATGGTTTTGCATCTCCAGGGATCCCACCAAATAGAAATAACTATTAATTCTGTGGAGCATGCCTGACATGATCCTTTGTGCTTGACCAGAAGGTTGCAATATTAGTCTGGTGCACATTTGCAATAGAAATGCTGCAGTGGGTTGTCGGCGAGGACCACTGTAATCTGAGGAGAGAAGTGTATCCTGCTGATTTTAAGCTCAGTGTTGTAATTCTAAATGGGTTTCTTGGAAGACAATCTGTTGGATCATTAGAGAAACAAAGATAAGCTGCGCATTCCAGTATTGCCACCACAAGCCACTCCAGTAGTTTTTTCCCCACAGAGATATTGATGGACATGCTGAAAATCTTAGCTTGATCTCATGTAGAAGAACTAATCCACCAACCCACTAAGGCGCTAACCTGTGTGATTGCACATGGATCATCACCTTCAATGACTTAGTCTTTACAAACTATGTTACTTTCAAAAGTTGAGTGAAAGAATCACCACAACCATTATTGTGGTATCTTTATAAGAAAGACAATGAATACTCTATCACAATTAAAATGGAAAATAGTAACTGCAGATTTTCAGGTCCAAAATTCTCCAAAGTCATGTTAGAACCATTTCTGGAGGGAGATTGCATCCAAAAGAGGGTCTATTTTTAGAGAATCAATCCCCTGATACATCAGTGCTTAGCAGTTTGGTGGATTAGGCTATTGTATTCAGTCAGTGCCAACATACATTCTGGTATTGTTGGATATTGCTTCCATTCTACCTGTGCATGCATTTTGCATTTTTCTAGAAGTATTTTAAGCAAAGCTTCATATCACTTGAATTCTAGTATGACGTACCCGCTAGCAATGGTCCTCAGAGGGGTTACAAAAAGAAAGCTCTGGTGGTGACTTCTTTCAGAAAGAACTAAGCCTACATAGCAATTTTGCATTCATTACTATATTTGGGAGCAACCTCTTCCATCTCAGTGCACTGCAGTCAGGTCACTGTGAGTGACACAGAGCCTCCCCACTCTCCAGATACAAAGTCTAACACTGCCACCTGCAACTTCCCTCTCTACTGGAAAAGTCTATCTACCAAGAGGTTAGATTCACCTTGGCAATTCCACACCAGATAAATAAATACAAATATCTCATGTCACGACCTTTCCATTCCACATATTCAGCATGTTTCAACAGTATAAGCAGACATAGTTCAGGCTCAGAATATATAAATGCAAAGATTAAAATGTCCTTTTGTCCTAGAATTTGGCACCTTGCGAGAAGGGAAAGCGCTCTGGCTGCACAGTGCTCGGAAGCCTGCCCAGAGGCTGCTGGTGCAGCTCATGGCTGACCACAAAGCAAAGAGCAGCAAGTGCAGCTTGAGTGCTGGGTTTGTCTTGTGAAAGTTTTTGTGGAAGAAACTGGTGAGGAAAGGGAGGGGGGTGAGATGTTACTTTATATATGGCAAACAAATTACGTGTCATTAATATTTCAAGCCTTTTTTTGCAGAAGAAAAAAAAAATCCCTGCTTTATTTTAAGATTCTTAGTATGGTTTATTCGGTTTATTCTGAGATTTAGAAAACACAAGAGAGTCAGGCCTTCCAGACAAATGCATTTACCTTGACGGAATGCATTTGCAATAGCTTTACAACAATGGCCTAGAGAATACTTGCAATTCACATTGGACTTTTTTTTTTTCTCTTTTTTTTTTTACTGCTTGGAAAATGGACCTGGTTCGCGGGCCTAATTCACAGCTACCACACCTACTCTCTCTGCCCAGAGAGCGAAGAGAATGAATAGGTCAATCACCTGACATATTTCCATCCAATTTCAAGGGTAGAATGTGTTCATTTTCTGACTAATGGCATGTCATTTTGCAGAAGCCTTTGGTCGCGAATTAATCCTGGAATCAAAACAGATTTTCCGGGGAGCAATCTTCCATCAAGTATTGATTTTTTTACACTCATGGAGTCTGTACTCCCTAATTTAACCTGACAATGATTCTGCACAATGGGCTGGGAGCACCTTGGCAACTCACAGAAGGAACTTTTAGTGTCTTTTCTTTCAGCAAAGTAGTGGGGGGGTGGGAAGTGGGGGGAAGAAAAGACCCAAACAACACAGTTAGTCACAGAGGGATTGTTTACTGTCTAATGTTTTGTTTCTGATTATTTGGAATGGAGAAATAATGCTAACTTTAGAAGTAATGTAAGCTGGAGATGTCTCCGAAAGACCCATGACTCTGTGAAATCCTGTTTATGGCAACAGTCCCCTGCTGCTCCTGTACCTTTTCCTCACCCCCAGCACTCTTGGATGCTAATAATACAAAACCTGTAATAGCATCTCTGGTTGCAGCTGATGCTTTTATGAGATAACATTTTACTCTACAGCAAATAAATAAATAAACAAAGAGTTACACACATAGAAGCATAATAATGCATCCTTTCCCAGAAGGTGTCTTTTTTGACTCTGGCCTCAGAAGTCCCACTACCAAAAGCTATGCTTTCCTTTTGGATTCTCATACAAGATACACCTCTTTGCATCTGCTTCTCTGCATGCTCTGTACTAAACAACTGTTCTAGCTGTTTTTTTCTACTTATTTGGCCACTTACACCAATGAGGAGAGATGAAATATCTTATCACTATGAAACAATAAAAGACAACAGAATAAAAAGCTAATAATCATTTAGGGAAGGGAAGACTGATGGAACAAGATGTGAGGAAGAAGCTATCAGGAGCCAGGTTTTAAATAGAATACTAAGATGGGCATTTCTGTTTTTGAAGGTACCACTGCAGAGGCAAAATTATAGAGTGTAATCATCATTCCCAGGTTAAAACTCCTTTCTTAGAGATGAGAAGCAATACATATATTTAAGAGGCAGTCGGTAAGGTGCCCATCCTTTTGCCTTACTCTGAAACTGAAATGGAAGAGGTTTTAAGCGTCTTGCACAAAGGTCTTTGCAGAAAAATAACAACATCTCTGCTGATGATTTCTCCATTAGAAACGCCACATTACTGGAAACATTGCTATATGACCTGAAGAATAATACTTTTTTCCTCTGCCATTTTAGAGACACTCACAACTTGAGAGGTATTTTGTTGGAAATAATTTTTTTTCCCCCTATATAAAACAGCCTTTCAGCTTTACTTGGAATAGTAGCAACACAAAAGCCATTCTTGGCCTAAGAGGAAAAGGTTTGGAGAAAAACACACCCGTCTTTCCTTCAGTTCAGCCACCACAAACCTGACATACTAGCTACATTTTTAGGCATATCATACCAGATAGTTTTGAGCTGTAGATCTGACTGTGCAAATTTCTAAGCAATGGAACTCTGTCATCGTCAGTGCTAAATTCAGGAGAGGAAAAGAAATGTAGAAGAAGAAAATGGCTTCAGAAAAAAACTTAAACTAATCCTGTGCCTGGCTGACTCAGGACCTAATTTCTTGAAAACTGCAACTCCAGAGTGTAATACAGGAAATATTTGCTGAAAATAAATAAACGGAGATACAGAGAAGTAAGAGGTCCACATACAGTTTCAATAATGATATTAAGTAATAAATCAGTAATGGTTACTCCAGAACACTAACAATATCATATTATTTTTCCATTGTACTATTTTAGGAATACCTTGGAAACCACAAGATAAGTGTTTTCTGGCCTCATCAGAAAGGTTACGGTGAAGAGCCCTTCTATGAAAAGTTTTGAGTGATAGAATATGTTTAAATTGCTACAAATGTTTATAAAAGTGCTTCTAGTCATAAAGATGATGACTGAAATCATACATGGGAACAGTTGAAGACAGCTCTCTTATTGTTAAAGAACTCTTTTCTCGCAAGTTTTTTTCTACTTTCATCTCATTTTCCAGAGACAGTTTGAAAGAGGGCTGCTTCTTTTCTTCCTTGTTTTATGGAAGTGCCTTTGTACATTAGCAAAGTGCTTTAATAACACGCACTTTGTAAAAGTCAAAAGTGCTCCATTACCTGTAAGTATAGAAGTAAATAGCACTTGTTTTAATTGAAAACATCAAACTTTTGTAGCTCTAAACACATCAAAGACACATCCATTTGTACATCTGTTCCAAAAGGTGAATTCCACTGCTTTTAGGCAGACTGCAAAAGAATCAAGCTTATTAGAGCTGTGAGAAAATTTCAAATTGAAATGGCTTTCAACCTTTAAGTGGTTAAAATATGGAAATGGTTAATGCACTTAGCATGTGAAGCCACTTTGAAATAGTGAGTGGTTTAACTGATTATCCCCATCAACTGAGATGTGCCGACTGACCAGAGACATTGTCTTAGGTCAGTCTGACTTCAAGGTAATACACAGTAGCTTACACTGTGATGAAACAGGTTAATCTGTAGGTTACCTGACAAAGAGAGATTTAAACTGCTGTGTTTTACTTTACAGAGAATGCACTCAGCCTCTTGCTGTGGCTTGATTGAAGGACAATACGATTTTGATCTACTGTAACTTAACATTTCTTCAAGTGTACTTAAACTTTATATACACAGAAAAGTGTAGTGATTTATTTAGTGTCAGCATAACAAAACTACTTCTAAACTAATTTGTCTTCCAGCCTTGAAGACAAAACTTAAATGTAAGGTGCTCCTTAAGCCATTTATTTGGTCAGTTATTAGCTTAACCTGAAATAAGATAATGTCACACAGTAGGGGTAAAGAAGGGGCTGGAGTGATTTCTGAGCCAAACTGAGTTACATTAATGATGCTTTTGAGACCAGATGAGGGCAACTGGCTGTGGCATGGAATACAGGCAAATGAACACAATCACGCCACCTTGGCTTAACAAGTTACCATCTGTCAGCAGAGCTCTAGTAACTGACTGTAATTAGATTTCATTTTGACTGAAATCCTAATGGAAAGGGGACAAATAAAAGCAAAAATCAATCACATTACCAACTGTCAAAATACTAATAGGATTTAAAATATTTGTACAGGACTTGTCCTCCTGATTTCTACAGGCTTCTTGCCTTTTAAAGAGTGAGCCTTCTTTATCAGAAGCCTCCTGTCCACTATTATTTATTTGTATTACCATGTGCCTCGAGGCTTGTGTCAGGAGTCCAGCAATGTGGACACAAGCTATTGTCTTTCTCTGCTTGATGAGGGTGTTGATAATGTTTGGAGTCTCTGCAGAGTAACATGTTGCACATAGGCCCCTGATATAACTTCCATACCAGAGCTGTACTACAGCCTTAATTGTGAAATCTGCTTCCATGTGGACAAAATTGCCTTCACGTGTGCTTGGGGGTGACTGTACAAGGCTTTACTTCTCTGACAGAGAAGGGATGCTACAACTGGTCCTGCGCCTGGGTTGAGGCAATCCCAAACACACTGACCGTCTGGGCAGAGAATGGATTGAGAGTAGCCCTGAAGAGAACTTAGGGTTGCTGGTAGCTGAGAAGCTCAACATGAGCTGGAAATGTGTGCTTGCAGCTCAGAAAGACAATTATACGCTGGGCTGTATCAAAAGAAGTATGACCAGCAGTTGAAGGTAGGCAGCTCTCTCCCTCTACTCCACTCTTGTGAGACCTTGCCTGGAGTGCTGTGTTCAGTTCTGGAGTCTTCAGCACATGAAGGACATGGATCTGTTAGAGTGAGTCCAGAGGAGGGCTACGCAGATAGTCAGAGGGCTGGAGCACCTCCCATACAAGGACAGGCTGGGAAAGTTGGGCTTCTGTAGCTCTGGGGAGCCCTTATAGCAGCTTTCCAGTATTTAAAGGGGGCTTACAGAAAAGATGGGGAGGGCCTGTTTGTCAGGGAGTGCAGAGGTAGGATGAAGGGTAATGGTTGGAAGCTGCAAGAGGGGAGATTTAGGTTAGATATTAGGAAGAAATTTTTTGCTGTGAGGATGGTAAGATACTGGCACAGGTTGCCCAGAGACGTTGTGGCTGCCCCATCCCCGAAGGTGTTCAAGGCCAGGTTGGATGGGGCCTTGAGCAACCTGACCTAGTGGAAGGTGACCCTGCCCATGGCTGGGGTTTAGAATTAGATGATCATTAATGTCCCTTCTGACCCAAACTGTTCTATGATTCTATGAACTACAGGCAGAGCCAATATCAGAATCAAAGTCCCTTGATTCTCAGGTGTAAACTGATAACAATTTCTTGTCCTCCATACCATCAATTGTTTAGGAAGTCACAACAAAATTTCTTCTTGCTCTTTAAAGTCAAGCTTAATAGGGAAAACACATTTCTTGTTCAATAGAATCACTAGCTCTGTAAATTCCTTAGCCTCCTGCTGCTGCATTTTGCAGTATGGGCAGAAGGAGTTATTATGTGGAGATGTCTTACACCTTTTTCAAATCTAAAACTAGAAATGTATCTGTGCAGAGTGTAGATATTTAGAACAAAATTCTGACACCTCAGAGTCAGTAGACAAATTTTTCATACTTTAAGCATCTGGAGGGTTCAACTGGCACCACGCTTTATGCTAAGGGGAGCAAGATATTATTAAAAAATCAAATCACATTTAGGACCTCTACTTTCAACTCAACTTTAAAAGCATGTTGAGTCCGCACCTTCTCGTTTTGGAATGAATAGTGAAGGCGAAAGTGTTTTCTACTTTCAGATAGAAGCCACAGCTAAATGTCTCCATTTTGACTTCAGTTTAACTTCAGATGCTCCCTTTGATAAACTTACTAATTTGTTATCAGTCACCCCTACATAAGGATGTACAAATCGTAAGCTATACCATGTGGCAAATTCCATGCAGTATACAGTCAAGGAAAAGAAAATATCAAAGAGATAGTGTATGCTTTTTTTCTACATACCTTTTCCATTTTCTTTACTTGCTTTGTATCACATGAAAGGTGAGTTTTTTAATTAGAAACTTATCTGTTTAATTGGTTTAGGTTAGGACTAGCTGCTTGAAACTAGGAGGCAGTCTGAATCACACTGTGGTGTTCTAACATTGCTGATTAAGCATGGCAGGACATCATACCGAGAAAGAAATAGTCTCAGTGGAATAATTGATGACTTAAAGAACACAAAGCAAATATGTGTGGAAAAGTGAAGTGGTTATGGCCAGTTAGGTAACGATGTGGTCTGGCAAATGCCTACAGTTGCATTACAGTGTATCCTAACTCATACAGATGCTAGTTACTCAAGGTATCTTATTAGTAACTCTGGTTGCTAATTAACATTACTGACCTGTAAGTCAAGTTCTTACAGCGTAAGCGAAGCAAAGAGTTTCAATAGAAGGCTGCCAAATAGGTGAAATGTTTATTCTCCCTTCCCTTCCTGGCCTTCCCCCTTCTCCCCTTTCCTCCACTAATCTTTCTCTTCTTCGTATTTCATTCTTTTGTTTTCCCAGTCCATTCTCATCTCATCCCCTTGTTTTGAGGACTTCTTTCTGCAGAGCAGGAACTATGTTTCTGATGACTCAATACACCCCAGGTGTGGGTTCAGGAATGCAGATATCAAATCCTTATATGCTGTCAGCACTGCTGACTTGGGGCTGGCATTTAATTGGTAGCAAAGATGGAATAAAACACACTAGCTTCATCCTGGAAAGATCAGAAGGTCAGAATACACCAAAATCTGGTGAAGCCAATTGGGTGATTTTAATAGTTGATTGCTCGAAGCTGCCTTTTTTCCCTTCTCCTGTGCTGGAGGCTCTTACAGGTGTATAATACGAACTTACACTGTAATTGTACCAGTAGTAGGTCTGGCACCTTTATATGCGGTTAGACAATGCACAGAAGATTATCAGCAGTTTGTCACTACAAAAAGAGAGTAGCGCCATTTCTGCTGTCCTTTGTCTTGGCTGTGATGGCACAGTAAGCCAAATTCAATTTAGTAATTCAATGGAAAACTAACTTAGGTAGCCCTTGACCCATTGTATTTTCTCCTGGATTAATGAGCTGGGTGAGTTTAGCTTACAGTTAGATGAGCATCAGAGCTGGTAGAAGACAGAGTGAAGGACTGAACAGCCAGGAAAAAGTACTGGAGGTAGTAGAGATGAGGGAAGAAGTGATCCCTTTTTGGAACCTTCAAGCTCTCAGAGATGCTCAGCTGTATTGCCTCACCATGCAATTAAACCCATAGTCATGGGCTATTTGAAATGAGACTGCTGAAATACTTTCTGGGGGAGGGGAAGAGAATGCAATGCAAAAGAGAAAGCAAGCCAAAAGGCGGTCTGAATCAACTCTTGGTGAATCAAGATCTTAAGCTGCTGCAGCTCCTTCTGCTGTGAGTCTGCCCACGACTTCAACAACAGAGGGCTACGCTAACGAGAGTGACTTCAAATTTGCAATAGACTGGGAATATGCACCCCAAGGTTACTGTTCTACCAATGTGCAGTGCCTCGTTAAGCCTTCTTGCTCAGTCCTGTTTCTGGTTCTAAGGATACACTTATTTCTGAGTAGACAGTCAGGACATGCCTGGGGATGCAAAGGTTTCTTGGTCAAACTATAGAGCAAGCACCTCTGAGCATTCAGGTGGCTCCAGTCTCCAAGACGATCCAGGTAAACATTTGGAGACTGCTTCTCTCAGGCTCAAGGGAGCCTTTCTCCCATAATGAAGCTGACATTGCTTAGTACCTGTTGAGGGCAGCCAGAGCAGCAGCTCTTTAAGGGTACCAGAAGAGGAATGATCCAGCGAGCAGGACTTGCTGGCAAGGAACTGGTTCCACCATCCCCAAGAGAGGTGAGCAGGGGAGGCTTAGTGAGGGTGGGAAGCTGAGCTCAGCCCAGTTTGTCGGACAAGTTTGTAGTTATAAGGCAGTTTTGAGGCCATTCCAGGACATCAGGCAGTGAATTGGGCCAGCTTGCGGGGATGAAGTACCAGGACGGGGCTGTGGTGAGCTGGAGGTCAGCACTCCTGTGGCGGAGGCTGATGGCCCTGGATGAGGCTGAAATGGGGTCCTGGGCTCTAGGAAGTGGTGGGGGGAGTCCTGAAGGGTCTGGGCAGGGGCATTAAAGTCTGTTAGTGCCCTTAGGGTCTTCACAGTATCAGTCTTTGCACAAGTTCACATCTTTGAGAAAATAAATCCTAAATCAAATTGATAAAGCCTGAAAAAGCAGCTGGATTTCCCTTGCCCCCCACTCCAAATGGAGAAAGGCTAGTGACTCCCAGAGCCCACTTGCCATCTTGCCAGCCCTACATATCTAATCCAGGATGGTCCATCCTTGCTCCAACTCTGCCTCCTGAGACAGCCACTGGTTTTCAAAACTCTCTCTTTTCTACTCAGAAATTGCAGGGACGTGCCTTTAAAATTGCCTCTTCACTTTTCCATGTATTTGCTAATACACACATGCACATTAACCACCAAGACAAATGCTGATTGCTAGGAACCAAAATAATTGTCTGCAGTGGGGAACTTTATTTTCAAATATGTGGACATCTATGTTGGTTTTCAGTATTAGAGTTGGCATGCTTTAAATGTCAGCGCCATTTTAACATCTGTAGAAGTCTGTAAAATTAATGATGAGAGAGGTTCTTACTGTAAATGTATTGGAAATGGCAGCATTTAGTTACCTGCAAATGTTAAAACATTGTTTACTAAGAGCTGACAAAGACAATCAGTAGACGCATGCTTTAGTCTGGCAGACGCCCAGCCCCTGAAGACCTGCTCCAGCTCACTTTGTGTTCATTTCAACACTGTGTTTGTGGTGCCAAGAGGAGTGATCTGGCCCAAGATTATGGTGACTTCTGCTCTCAGGAAGACAGGCAGGAAGCTGTAAATGCCACCAAGATGATCTGAGGTGGCTGCAGGTACCAGTGCTGTGGGAGGTGGGTGCTTTGTGAGTGCTGCAGCTGTATGACCTGTACTCGCCTGTGTGGAGAGGTGCCAAGGATGCTACTGTAAAGACTTTCAGAGAAAGATAATGGGGCAATCTGCCCTTCTGGGAAGCAAAGGGAGAGCAGAGTCCATAGGGCTCTTCTCCAAAATGCAGACGCAAAGTTTTGATGCTTCTGAAGCTGTGGGTACATCGGTACAACCTTCCAAGTGGTTGTTTGGATGGGAAATATCAGTGTTCCTAGACATAAATAAAGTAATTTATGTACTTCCATGTAAATATTTCTATTACTTTGGATTGTATTGGCTAGAGGGAAGTAACCAACAGCCTGTATCTTTCAACACTAGTGCAAATTTTTTCAAGTAATCTTCACTAGTGACAGGCTGTCTTGGCAGGATAATTTATGTTTGAATTTCATCCATTTCACAACATAACTTGCTGTTCACCACTGAACTGGGCTCTTCCACCACGTCGAGAGGAAAACAGATCCCTTCTGAATTTGAAGTCTAAGTAAGCAGATGGCTTCTTTTACATCCCAAAGAGATACTTCTGCTAATTTTCTTACTTGTGCTTAATGCAGCATTGTGCAAAGTAGCTAGTGAAGATGGTGCATCTGTCACTTGAAACTTAGTGCAAGTACTTTATTTGACTTTTAGACTTGGACAATGAAGATGACACTGTGGCTCAATCCTCCAGATGTCTTCAGAAAGCAAACACAGAAAGGTCAATAGTCAAAATTTACTAATGTGTTTCAACACACATGCAGAGAAATCATTTTGTTCAGTTTTCATTTAAGTCTCATTTGTTGTCTTCTATCATTGACATTGCTTATATCTAATCACATGGAATCCAAATTCTCTCCTACTTTCTTCTTCCCTAGCAGCTGCACATAAGAAGTTTTATTATTCTAAAACGGTTTTGAATCTAAGCGGGTTTATAAATATCCTATCCCCCTCCTCTTGCAACATCTCCCACACCTCTGACAACAAACCTTTGTGAATTTTCTTCCAGGAGGATATGTAAGAAAACACCTTGAAAAAAAGTTGCTAGGCTTTTATACAGTTATTTTATGTGTGCATTTCACTTTGCTGCAGGCAATGGCAGAAGAAAAAAAAACCAATCCATATTTGTGCAGAATGAAAAGATGAAAATAAATAAGAAAAACCTCTTCCAAAATAATTAGCTGTGTGGTGTAAGGAATGAAATAATCAGAAATACTTGACCTGTTCCTCTGCTGCTGCTGAGCCCTTAAAATACAAAAACATAGTAAGAAAAATTGTTAGGAAGGCTTATTTCAGAGAACAAGCAGCTCTTGTTGTGAAGAATAGCGAATCCTAGTCTTTTTCTTTTTGAAGCCTGGAACCTCCCCAGATCTAATTTAGGGATGAGTGCTTTAAAATGCAACTGAAACCCCAAATGATATAGCAACGTATTTATTTAGTAGAAGATTAAGTGGGTCAACCATTCATTCACTAATGTGGGTCAACCATTCATACAGTAATGAATCCAAATGTAGCTACAATGGCCACAATTGATATAGTTTTATGTAACGATATCTATATCTGTGGCATGTTTGTATGTGTGTATATATATATAAATATTACACAAATAGAATATATTCATGTAAACTTGTGTATGCTCAATTGCATATATTCATATACACCTACATGGTAAATATGATTAATCTTGCATCTCTTCCAAAAGACTGAATGCTCCTTTTAAGCACCTGGAAGATGCAGAAATGAAATTGAATTACAATTGGTTTGGTTGGAATATAGTCAACAAAGAGTTTATTTAAAATGGGAGGACTTCTGAATGGCTTAGACATACAGCCTTACCATGACAGTGCATTAACTGTGGTCATTTCCAGCAGGCAAGATTAATATTGCTTATAAAAATCCTGGTGTAGAATGTTTGTTGTACTGCCAACAATACTGTATAGGAGGCGATTTTTTTGGTCCTGGCAATGATTTTTGCACAACGCACTGAGTAATCATTGTCTACAATGCACCTTTTTTCCACCATAAAACCTGTGGAAGGAATAACACAGCCCTCATTTTTCCTCTAGCTTCTAAGGAAAGCTCTAAAATATATATCTCGTGCCATTAGTCCATAAACTCCAGTTGTGCTCAGGTACTATGCAACCTGAGGCTACCAAGATCAATAAAATTATTGAACTCACAAATATTTCTACAGCCAGACTTATGTGGAAAATTTAAAGAAGTGTATATACCTGTATGTAGGAAAAATAGATAAAGGAGGCCATTGTTGATAGGACAAGCAAAATCTGCTGGATTTAGCCTGCAAGACAGTGAACATCAGAAATGTGATGTTTAAGGTTTGATGCCAGAGCAGTATAAATTCAAGGGATGCAACACATGCAGGAAATGGATTTAAGAAGGATGGATGACTGGCTCTGGCAATTGCAAATAAGACGCAGAATGTTTCCTGCCAAGGTCACTGGTTTTACTCCATTTCATTATCAATTATTAAATATCTCTTCCTCATATTTATTAGTTTACAAGTTGTTTTCACTTGAGGGACACCATTTGGTGTCCTATGTGAGCTGAATTGTTGATGACAAATCAGGCTCAAAGCAGAGTGGTATTTGTAACAGGAAAACTGTTGTTACATTGGTAGCATCTTGCACTGTCAGGAGTCTCAAGTGGAAGGACAAGGTCTATGTATGGTGTATAAAGCTCAATTTTTTTTTTTCTGTCTGGTTGTATGTGCTCTACTGCATGAATGAGGAAGATAGATCTTGATTTTTCTACCACTCTAATACTTCACATATGCAATAAAACCTCCTCCCAGCATGGTAGCAGGGAATGGTAAACAGCTGGCTTTCTACTCAGATGTGCTCACGTCTAGGGCCATCTTACTTTATGAAATAAAAATAATGAATTTTAATTTTTCTTCTTCACCAGAATGGCAGCTTACATTAGAATTTATGAGACTGTGATGTAAATAAGGGACTTGGTCATGTTGTAATGGTAAAAAATTAATAAAGCATAAGGGCAGACTTCTTCAATATTGATATGAAAAACAAGACTACATTTCAGTTATTTTTTTCTCACAGAATTCTGTTTCAGAGGAAAGTATTTGAGCTTCATTAACAAAAACACAAGTATTTCTGGCAAGTCAGTCCTCAAGCAAGTATTTCTTGTTCTTCAGAACAGATATGGCATATTCTTCACGTTGCCAAAGGGAAAAAAAAAGATTCACTATTATGGAAAGGATGTAGGAGAGCAGAAAATTGAAAGCACAATGGCAGGTGATGTGAATCTCCCTAAAGACACGCTGAAACTCTGAGGCAGTGAATAGTTACCTGCTTTTTGTGGGGGCTGGATGGGTTGAGGTTTTGGATCCAGCTTGCTCAGGGATGATATTTCTGTCCTCAGCTTTTTCCACATTCCTTTTTTATAAACCTTTGTTGTGGAGTTGCTTGTATGATTGCTCTTCAATCTGTTTCAGTCATAGAGAAGTGAGTTAGCTTAAAAAATTTGAATACTATGTGTTTGTTGAGGTTGTCCCAGCTGAAATGAGTTAATGAATGAGAAGAAGGGGGTATCTGCTGGAAGATCTGAAGAGGCAGTCATCTTTGGCAATTGGGGATAGTAAAGAGAAAGGGCCATAGCATCCAATTCTATAGTTGCAGATGTTTGCAGAGCACAGTTGCCAATAACAAGGTAATTTTATGGATCATCACCTTCTGAAACTTTTTGCCTAGTTGACCTGGATATCAGGGGTGTTGGTGAAGACTGTAAATTGCATCTGCAAGTTGTATTCATAGTCTTTGACTCCATTCAGGCGGTGCTGTAAACGTCAAAGTCAAAGGAAAACAATTTGCTTAAACACTGAAAAGCTTAACTAAGAAAAGGGAAAAAATACATGTTGACTATCTGGACTATACTTAAAATTACCCTACCAGCTTATGAAAGAACAAGTCTCCAGGACTGTATTTTAGCCCTAGTAGCTATATTCTTTAGCTAAAGCCACTATTTTATCTTTTTTTTTTTATTCTAGAAATTGGAAGGTCTGCTCCACAGTGCGTCCAGCTTCTCAGTGTCTGTGCCTGCGCCATGAGTTTTCTTCCTTATTCATATCTCCCATACTGGCATATTGAAGTATCCTTGCACTTCAAGAGCTGGGCACCACATATGCCAGGTGCCTGCTTTGCAGGGGCTTCTATTCCAGGCAAAGGTTTTATTACCAGACAGATCCTGAAGATGCACCTCCAGTGTAGAGAGTTTCCTGTGAGGTTGATGTGGCTTCGTTTAGCTTTTCAGTATGTTTGGCTTGCACAGCGCTCTGTGATAGGACATGTATTTTCCTCTTTGGATGGGTAGGTTTAGAAGAGAGCAATAAAGCCCTCTGCCAAGCATGATCAACCTTTATTCTGATAAAATGGACTGGATGTAGACTTTGCTGGCCTCCTCTAACCCATTTTACTGCACAGGTACTCACAGCAGTGAGCTTCAGAGCTTCTTTGAAAGCAGATGGCCATTAGAAAAAAAGGAAAGGATTGAAAAGAAATGTCCAAATCCTGCCTAGCTCTGGAACAAACACTCAAGCATCTAAGCGACAAAGCTACTCAAGGTAAATCTATAAGCCCATACACTTGCGTATCTCCCCCCCAGTTTAAATAAGCTGCTTCGAGTGTGCAAAATCTTGCTGACAGTAGCAAATAAAAATAGCCTCAAACCTGTTTCAGATTTTGTTAATTTAATGAATGAAAAATTGTGTTTATTTCTCTCCAGTGTTCACAAGTAACCTATTTTTCTGATTGAAACCTTGAGCCCCCAAAATAGACTTTCTAATACAATAGCTCATAAACAGTTTCTACTAGGAAGGTATTTTCCTCTCCCACTTGTTTTAATCACCTTTCCGATGCAATTTTTTTCAGCAACAGGTTTTTTTCATCCTAAGTTGCAATATAACTGCTGCATTGGAAATGGAAGTGACAGACGGCTTTCTTTTAAAGACAGTAACCCTCCACAGTAAGGAACAGTTTTAAAGGAAGCCAAGGCCTACTGATAGGCTGGGAAAAAAAGAGTTGTGCACATTTATTGTAATTCAAATGCACCTTTGCAAGATTTTCATCTCTGAAGAAGTTAGCAGTGGGCTTTGTGAAAGGAAGGGTGTGGGACCAGACAGCCCACTGGTCCTGCTATGCTAGTTGTGAGGCACTGGTAGTTAGGATTGTAAATCACATGAAAAATGGGAAGAACAGTGAGCAATAGGACTAATGAAATCTTATTTCCTAGGATGCACGTCCTCATGGGTTTTGAGCTCAATGTGATTCTTTTTTTCCCTACAGCTGGGGATTCTAGAAAGACTTAGAAGATTATTTAAATTAGTTTTAGGAAAATTATTTCTACTAGTCCGGTAACATAGTCTTACATCTCGCCTTTATCTTTTAAGAAATGTTAACTTTTTTAGGGACGGTCAGGTTTCAATTTTAGCATGAAATTCAAGCTATTTCCAGACATAAATGTAACTTGTCATATTCTCATCTTTAGTTGATGTCTGGGGCCACAGTACCTGCTTTTGATATCACACCTTTAACCACAGAAGAAGAAAGCACATTATAAATAATACAGACTCCTCACGAGTGTGCAGTGAATGTACGCTCAGCTGATACCAAGCAACTCATAGGCTCTTATTACTCAGTGTGGCTGTTCTAACACATCTTCAGAAGAAACATTCTGTCAGTTATGCCTTTTTTCCTTTTTTTTTTTTTAACCAGTGCCTATGAGTTTTGTCTTTTCCTTTCTCATATGCCATCTTTATTATGTATTATTGCGTGTTGAGTAATTTGATTGAAGATGACCTGTAAAGTGCATATGCCAGTGTGGATTTCTGATCCCTGCTCTTTGTGTTTCTCACTCTGGATGTATAGACCACCTAGTGAGTTTTGATTCCCCAGACTGGCTGATAAGTCTTAGAGTCAGGTTGCTGATGCACGTGCTTGGTACTAGGTATACTGTATACTGCAGACACAAAATGGTGCTGCTTTAAGTTCTCCTTATTAATGATCAGTATGGGAATTTGTTTGTGCACCTTCAGAAGGAAGGATCTTAAATTCAGTGGAACAATAGAGAGTTATGTTAAAAGTATTTAATGGCCTATGTTATTGCATTTATCCTGTTTCCCCCAATGTTCCCTACCCAGACTATCTTAGAATCATAGAATCATAGAATAGTTTGGGTTGGAAGGGAGCTTGAAGATCATCTAGTTTGAACTCCCCTGCCATGGGCAGGGACACCTCCCACAAGATCAGGCTGCCCAAGGCCCCATCCAACCTGGCCTTGAACATCTCCAGGGATGGGTCATCCGCAACTTCCCTGGACAACTTGTTCCAGTGCCTCACCACTCTCATAGTGAAGAAAGTCTTCCTTATGTCTAGTCTAAATCTGCCCATCTCTTTTAAAGCCATTGCCCCTAGTCTTATCACCACAAGCCTTTGCAAACAGTCCCTCTCCAGCTTTCTTGTAGCCCCTTCAGGTACTGGAAGGTCACTATAAGATCTCCTCAGAGCCTTCTCTTCTCCAGGCTGAACAACTCCAACTCTCTCAGCCTGTCTTCAGTAGCAAGTGTTTCTTGTAGCCATCTGTATATAGCTGTATTGACTTTAGAAGGAATATGCATGTGCATTTCTTGTTGGGATACAGCCCCCCTCTGAGCTATATGTGTTTAAAAATAATAAAGTACATATCAAGATTTACTGGTGTATCAGCTAGAAAAAGTGATAAATATGAGTATTGATTGACAAATGCTTAGGGTAGGTCCAATCCTGTGAAGAGTTACATCACTAGAAGTATCTATGAAGGTAGCATCAAAATATCAATAACACTAGTTGAGTAAATAGTTATCTACATTACACATTTGCAAGATCAGTCCCTTTAGTTTCCACAACTAGTGACAGAAAATAGCTCTTGTTCTTCAAGAAATAACCACTTCTCTTCAGGGAGCTTAACCTGGATGAATTGAGTGGTAATCTTGGGGATAGTTTCATGCTCCTCTGTTTAAGAGCAAATAAGTGAACTGAGAATATTAAAAGGACAGAGGCAAGATGGTAAAAACCACCAGAATGCCTTCTTTGCAAAGAGAAATTAATGGATATTCATAGCTTTGTCTTCTTTCATTGCAGTTGATAGTTAAAAGACAAGTTTGTGAGAAAAGGTATCCACACTTCATGAGAGTATGAGAAATTTAAAATTAATAGCATTGAAACGGTCATGGTTTAACCCTGTCCCAGCATGATCAGCAGACAAATGCAAGCAGTTGTAACCCAACCCTTACCCCCTATGCCTCCTGGAAAAGGGAAAGGGAAATGAGAGAAAGAGACGTGTGGGTGGGAAATTAGAACTAAAACAGTTCTAATGAAACAACAACAACAACAATATTAAAGACAATACTATTAATAAGAAAATATATACAAATATGGGAAACTGCTCCCTGCCTTGATGATACATCATGACAGGGAAAACATCCTAGGCTGGACTCAGCAGCAGTATAAGTATAAGCAATGGCCTATCAGTGCCCCTTCTTATCCCTTTTAAGAGACAAACATGGCCTGAGAAACATGCTGTTAATTCCAGTAAATGAAGTTACTTAGATGAGGCTAGGCTGAAAAGTTCAAAACCTGATTCTACTTTAGCTGAAATCAGAAAAAATATCTAGCAAGAATGACTTAAATGTCAGCACAAGTTCTTCAATGAATTTAAAAAAGGGGCAGTTGAACTGAGGTTACGCAATGCAGCTGGACAGCTGGACAGCTGGACAGCTGCTGGGGCAATCCTTTTAATCAGTGATGGCCACGTTTAATCCTCCTCCAGAAGAAAATGAAAATTGCCATGCAATTAAGTTGTCCTCTAAGACCTTTGACATCCTGGGACCATCACTGAAAGAAATGTACAAAGTGGGAGATCTTCCTATTGATGGCTAGACTGGATGGGGCATGGATTTTTGTTAACTGAAATCCAGGAGCTCATTAGCTACACATTAGCAGTATGAGGTGTTCGAAAAGAAGGAAGCAAGTCCAGACCCAAGATTGTTGTTGCTGTGCTGGTAGAGGCTGTGCCACGATTTTAAACTGCTGCTCCACGAAAACTGAAGCTTTTGTGTTCTTTTAGGGCTGTCCCACTCATGCAGACCCTAGCAGAGAGTTAGTAACGCCAAAGCCATTTTTTTTGCTGCCCTTTGAGCCTGTGTGCATTTGTGGCCTGAACCACCAACTACCCACATTGTGTGTGGATGTGATCACACATACAGCTCTTGGGCAGAGAAGTCCACTGATGTTTTGACATGAGGCCAGTGGTCATATAATGGTGCAAGAAGTTTAGTGTTCTTATAAATGCAATAAAATGAAAGATTCATTATTACGTGAGCTGCTACAGGCGCTCCCTGCAGCTGCTTTGGTTGATTAGAAAATGCTGCTGCTGGCATTTCAGAAGAAATCAGGGCGATTAGTGTCTGGATTGAAAATACATGGTTATTGTTGGTGAGCTACCTGGTGACTCTCTGCTCAATCCCAACCATTGTTGTCTCTTATGTGGCAAAACGCAACAGTGAAGGACTGTGAATGAGGAAAAAACCCAAACCTCTTTATCTGTAGGGCAGAGGGAGAGAGAAGAAAGAAATCTTTCCAACTCCTTAATTATCAATTACTTTCAAGAACATCACAATCTCATATGGGAGTGATTCATATTAAATCTGAGTTCTCAGATTAAAAAACAAAACCCAAGAGAACCTTCTCTCTGGATAAGTCTGTTTTGCTTCCTGAATAGTTGTTTAATTGAACATTTAAGTCAGTGGAAGAGAATCTTTGCTCTGCTAATGCTCCAGGTTTTTCTCCCTGATACAGATTTAGACTGTGACTGATTGTAAAGAAGCTGCACTGGTGAATAGGCCATACAAAGCCATGTCTTCCCTGTGTAGTTCTCTGACATCAGTGCCAGGTTTCATTCCATCACACCTATCTTAAGGGCAGGGCAGGGCAGGGCACCAAGTTGATTGTTTATCAAGAGTACTGCAAATACATTGTTTTTTGCAAGAAGTACAAAAAAGAGGCCATGAGAATTGTGCTCTTTGCTCTTAATGTTGCAAAGAGCTTTGAAGTAATGTGTTTTTAAGCAGTCAGTGTGGGGTACAAAGTCTTATAGTCAGCTGTCGGTGGCTTGAAGGTATGATTTATTTTGAGCTTTTGATCATCAATGGGAACATAATTGATTCAATTTGCAAAGTCACCATTTCTTGTGACAAAAGAGATCCAGATTCTTTAAGTAGTGGCTAAGTAGGGTCATGTGCCTATAAGGCAACAAAAATACCTGTAGAACGATCCAAAGAGAATGTTTTGCATTTTTAAATAGGGTGGTGGTCGTTGGGAAGCCTTTATCCAGTGTTAAAGCATTATTTTATCACTATTGAATGAAAAGATAAATATTTGGATTTTAGTAGCTGATATGAAAGCATGAAGATTCATTCACCACAACCTTGTATCATATAAGTGGATGAATTATGTGGGTTTGAAATATGTATGTTAGAGCATGATATGGAGACACAGTGCCTAGAGGAGCTGATGTGATTTTGATACTTCTGTAGCTCTGTAGTATACTGGGCCGTTCTCATCTGTACTGGAAAAGTTAAGCTGTGGAGCAGGTATTTACCAGTGGGTAGATGTAAAGATGTCACTCTTGGGGATCAACAGTGTTGGCACTCTGCTGTGGTTTGAGCTAATTTAGAGTCAGTTTTCTGATTCTTAACTCAGTTGCTCTAAGTAACTTCATTTTCTGAAAGCTAACTGCACATTTTTGAGACAGCTTCCTTTCTAGCAGCGATAATGCAGGGCACTGGTATGCAAAAAGGACAATGCTTGTATTTATTCCTATAGTAACCAAATACATCCTCCAGCTGGCAGAAAATGTCCGCATTTCCAAGGTGGAGCAGACAGGACAGGTGACCCTAAACTGACCAACAGAGTATTCCATCCCATATACATCATACTTGGAACAAAATAAGAGATCACAAGGCTCTTGCCCCTCTTCTGTGATGACTGATGTCCAGTGGGGACCTTGTCTGTCTGATTGCCTCTGACCCGGTGCCTTTCTGAATCTAGTTCCTGAGCTCAGGACCCTCTCCCTCATGTCTGCTCTACAATATTTCTGGTGACATATAGTTGTTGAGGGGTGGGGGTGCAATCTCATATATTTTTATATTTTTTAATACTTTCATCTTCCTCTTCTAATTCCATTAAAGCTGTAGTTTTAGTTTCCAGCCCACAAGTCTTTTTCATCTCATTTCCCTTTCCCCAGGGGTGGAGGGGGTGGGATTTGGGAGTCCAACTGCATGGTTTTACCTTCTGAAATTTGCTGGGCCAGGGCTCAATCGTGACGCACTGCCTGTGTGTAGGTGGTGCTTGGAAACTTGTGGTCACTACTTTGAAATGAAGCAGGCACATGACAGTTTAGCCCATGAAACAAGGAAATGGCAGCATAGTTGGTACTAATATATGACTTCAAATGATCATGCTACTCCAGTCTCTTCTTTCTCCCTGTTTTCAGGTTCCATTTACCTTTGGATTCAGGTGCTTTTGTTTCAGATGAAAGCAGGGTTTGGTAACCGAAAAGGTTATGTACTTTTTCCACATATACTAGCTGGTCAAACAAAAGCCTATACCTCTATCATCTTTGCCCTGCTTATGGTGCCTAGATCATCTTGTTTACAAGAAAACTGTCTTTTTACACTGTCTTTCTTACATATGCCATAAAACCCATGGAAAAGGGAAATTCCAATCTGGAAAAATTCCAGATAAATATATACCCCAGGTACTCCCTGTATTTTCTATGCGAGTAAGTAAGTATTTTGTTTTCGTTTTTATTATTCAGCGTGTGGCATTGGAAATGTAAAACAATATTTAAAAAAAAATCAAAGGAAAAAGGCTTTGCAAAAGTTTTGTTCCCAATGCTCAAACACAATGTTCTAATATTGTAAGAGCATTTTTCTAGGCTGGTTTTTTTTCCCAAAACAACTTTCTAATACAACTAAATAATTTCTTAAAAATTGTTGATATTTCAGAATCATGTATGTAGACAAATTTCAACATGACTCAGTGTAAATGGCCTGAAAAAAAGGGCATTTTTGCTACCTGTTATAATAATCACAGGAAGAAATGAGGAATGAACCTCAGGAGCTCTGCAAAAGCACAAGTGAAATAATCTGAAAATTTGACCCAAGCTTGCTACCACAATCCCCCTCCCTCACTTACCGGGGCTTTGTTATGGGAGCTGTGGAAGCACTGGGAGATCCACCATTTCTGGCCTTCTTGTGCATCTGTGCTTTGCTCCACTTGGCCTGGGGGATAATATGTACTCACCTGACTGATTCCATGATATCCCTTAGCAGGTCCTCTACTCTGCATATCTGTAGAGAAAACAAGACATCACCAATGTACATGCCCACTCTGGGTACAGAAACAGTGTTTAGTTTTGCAGAAAAAGCGATGCTCAAGAGTGCAAATGGGTTTTCTTCCTTTCTTTCAAGCATTTAACTATTTTTGTATTGAGCTGATGTGAAATTACATGAGCTCTGATCATGTGAATAATGCATGAGATTTAAGACAAATACATGAAAGGAGCTTATTTTTCATGTCAAACAATTCTTTATTTTTTATGGTACAAATTAAAAGTGACAGATCTGAAGCTGTTAAGAAATACACAAAGTGCAGCTTTACTGACCATACAGATATTGCTCTAGATTAAGTACAGTTTTTGTCAGTTTTTTAATTTTTTTTTTTATGTTAAGCAACCTGTGCAGATAAATCAGCTTTGGTTTCAAAGTCAGAGTAGTAAGGAGCTTTTAAATATCCAGTTTGGTTTCTTGGTCACAAGTCCACTACATTGACTCCTTTTGTAATTATTCGTATTTTTCAACAACACGATACAGTCCATTTTGTACTGCCATCTTTCCCGCTGCATGCTCCATGCATGGAAAAACAGATCTTTTTGCAGTGCTTCATAAGTGACCCTGGTGACCATTCTGTAGATTATAGCACATAGGACAAAAATAATAATAATAGTAATAATAATAATTAATAATAATAATATCACTTTTTAACAATAAATAAACAAATGTGCCCCACATAATCTCAAGTTGGAAACAAGCAAACCACATGACAAAAAGCTCATTACAAAATGTTTTCCAAACAGATTTTACAGTCAAACATTGACATGGAAATCAATTTCCTCTCTTATCTTCTTATTTGAATGTTGGTCGATAACTGGGTACAAGTAGAGTGCTGAGGTAAAACACTGATGAACAGTTTTATTTTTGTATTTCTTTTTTTTTTTTTTAAATAGTAACAGTTTAGTATTGCGAGATTGTCAGCAACATTTAGCCATATCTATACAATGTGCATATACCTACATACATTGAGCTTTGGTCCAGCATTGAGAAGACGAGCAAAGGCATTTTACATATTTCTTTTTGGTTATAGCTTGAGTTCTTTGATACGCCTCTACTTGTTCCTTCTTAGCTCCTTTTTGCTTTCTTGTTCTTTCTTTTTTCTTTTTTTTTTTCTTTTTTAAGGTAATTTTTTCAGTAATAACATAAAGAAACTGGAACCATTTGAAAGCATTTGATTTCTTCAACTGTCCAAAATAGCTTTTTAGTGAAAAACATAAAAAGACAAAATCAGAACAGTAAGTGAACCCTTGGTTCATTATTCAAATAATAATTTTTTATATATATATATATTAAAAAATTCAATGACCAATACATTGGAAAACCATTAAACCTTCACATATGACTGAAGAGATTTTTTTTTTCATTTGCTGGTAGCAATCTATCTTTTAGTCACATGCAAAATTAAAAGGTATTCAAATGTAATCAATACATGAAAATTTTTTACAAATGGAAACCAGATATGTTTCAAGTAACAAAATAAAACAAAATATTTATGGCCCCCCCAAAGATGTATGATTCACATGTAAGTTATCTTCCTAAGAATCTGTTCAGGCACCATTTATGCCTCATAGCAAAAATTTGTTTATAGAAAAATTAATATAAGAAGCATTACAACACTTTATAAATAATTTACAAAACATAATACAAAATTAGAAAACTGTAAAAAAAAATCACTGCACATAAATGATTTTAAGACCGTAGGATGAACATAATTTTTTCTTCCAAGCTGGCAATTTGTATTTATTTTACATTTTTACTGTCCTAGTTACATCCTCCCGATATGTACTTTGGAAGAGAAAAGAGCTTATATAACTGCTGCCAGAAGATTTTTAAACATTTAATATCTTTCATACACTGTTTAGTTCACTTTTCTTCTTGGGGGATTTTTCTTCACAAAATTTAGAACAGTCCTTGGGAGAGCTGGCAATTTAGTTTTTAGTCAAAGAACGGTTGATGGTTTTGTTCCCAGGCTGTTGGTGATAGGGGTGGAGGGAGCAGGGGGAGATACGGTCTCAAGGGTGGCTGAATCATGTATGTGGCATTAATGACTGGACAATTAGCAGCATACTGGAGACATGGGTGTCTGCTTCCAATATGATTTGTTCTGCCCTCCTTCCCTGTTGGCTTCTGAGTGGTCTTCTGATCGTTATGTAAACTGAATTGTGGCCGCAAGTTTAGGGCTGTTTTGTATAGAAAATGTAGATATATATGTGGATACAGGTATCTGTGGATCAAGCAGGAAAAAGAAAACCAGAGGGGCAGATGTTGCTGTGGGAGTCTCTTTACTTCACATGCTCAGCTTAGGTAAAGCATCTTTTTTGTCCCTCACAATTTGCCTGTGGTTACTGAGGTGTTTTTTCCCCTAGGAGATATTTATATATCAACAGTCTGAAAAGAGTCAATAACAATTCTCACTCTCCTCTTCATAAAAGCAATACTGAAAATATCCTTAAACATACCCTGCTGAAGCTTAAAGCCTAAAATGCATTTGCTGGATGTGAGCCCAGCCCAGAGTACTGGATTCTCAGTGCTCTCCAACCCTGACCTTTGAGAGTGCTCACATTTAGAGGTAGTTTCTGGCACAGACGATGGTCTCTGAAGCCTTAAAACTCCACCAACCATGCAGTAAATGCCCCATTCTACAAGGCAAATCCCATTAATAAAATAGCTGGGGCCAGATTCAAAGCCTAGGGAAATCAATGGAAGTCCCTTTCTTTTGCTAAGTTTTTGATACAGCCTTGAGTTCTTGAAAATGCTGTAAGTGAGGTGTTATTTGAAGACTACAGCACTTCAGGAACCTCCTTCAACGTCCTGGGTAGATGAGAAAAAACACAGTACAACCATCCTGATGCCAGTGAATGCAATCAGGTGTTATACCAGCAAAATTTTATTCCATCTCTACAGTGAGCTGAACCAAATCCCTAATGTTATCTTTTAGAAAGTCCTGATCAAGATGCAGCTTCTACCCTCATAGTGGGCTGAACCAGAAAGGCTGGAACAGAACTCAGCAGAAGATTAAAATTGCAGGTGACCTTCGTAGGTCAGCCCGTACTCCATTGATAACCTGCAATACCTTTCCCTCCCTCTGAGCCTTGGTATACTCGTAGATTCAAAGACCATAGTATTTTAGAAGATGCTTGTCCAATCAAAAAGGAAGCCACAAAGGTAAGTTGTCTTTATAGGAAAATCAATTCACCTGAAGCATATTGCAGGTGACCCACCTTACTATTCCCAAAGGATAAAGGGTTTCCCTATGTCCTGATTGCTTATTCTAGCCAGCAGTCACAGCAAACACCTGCAGAAACAGAGCCTCCTAATGAAGAGGTCAACAGGGCCAGCATCAATTTCAGAATGGCATGAAAAAAGGCAGAAGGAACAAAGCACTACCATTGGAACAGTCCATTGTGACGTAATGATCAAAACATCCTCATCATTTCTCTTCCTGTCCATTTGTTTTCATCAGAATCTCAAGAAATTTCTTTGGCTAGTGGACTTTGGAGAGAAATTGCTTCAAACAGAACCGTGTTATAGTTGCACTACTGAACCAAATGTGCAGTTTATATTTATACTACAAAATGAGTTTGGGTAACCTCTCCAGATTCATGGCCAAAGGACAGAGAAATCCCAAGCTACATAATTGACAATGAGCACAATGTTCAGCGTGGACTCCGTTCATGAGATGTAATCCTAATCCTTCTTTGTCCTCTATTGCATTTCAGCATATCAATATAGAAGTGTTCAGATTTCACTTCTCTTTTTAAAACTCTTCAAACAGTGCTGAGCTATGTGGGTTTGAGGAAGGGGTAGAGAATGATCTGGAAGAGGGGAGGCAGCAAAAAGAGTCAGAAAAAAAAATAGAAATGCGAACCAAGACATACAACCTTAGAAGAGAAATACCACACTCTGCAAATCACAATAAAAATAAATTATTTTTGGCACCTAAACACTTGAAGACTGCAAAACTGTTGACTAAAAGAAATGGAAAGGAGGTGACCACAATGTAATGACTTTGTAACAGCTGTTTGTACGCACCTGCAGGAGGTGCGAACGATGAGAGAAATTAATCCTATTTTCATCCTCTTTGAAAAATACAAATGTAAAAACTTGTAACACAATTTTACACTCATAAAAGAGTAGACTAACAATCTAGTTTGCAATGCCATGTTTCTGACTTTGGTTAATAGTATTCATAGTGAATCAGCACTTGATACCTGAAAGGCTACAATCACTCCTCCAGGTGGCAGGCTTGTATTCGCTTTTAAACAGATAAAAGTTTTTTTTTTTCTTTTTTTTGTTTTGTTTTGTTTTTTTTTCCTTAAAATGTTTTCACATTTCCATAATATACAGAAAAAAAGTAAGCAGTTATTTGGTTTACCTTAAGTCCATTTAAAAAAACTGGCTTTTTCTTTTTTTGGGGGGAACTAATTCTACGACACACACACACACACTAAGTGTTGTGTATTTTTTTGTTTTGTTTTTTAAATAGGAAAACCCATAGACATTTATAAACTGTACTGTCCTTCTTGTAGTTTTCTCAGTCTTTTACTTACAAGGGTGATGAACAAGTATTTTCACAGAGTTCAAATGGTTATGTTTCTGTTGGTGCGGGGTTGTTTTTTGTGTGTGGTTTTGTTTTGATTTTGTTGTTTTTGTTTTTAGGAGTTTTCTTCCAGAGAGTCTGTTAAAGGCTCCATAGGAACTGCTGTCGCAGGCTCGTGTTGTTTCAAACGTTTAATTGTGTTCTTCAGTGCTTGCCTCTTATTGCAGAACCAAACTCTAACTACTTCACGGTCATAGTTCAGTTTCTCTGCAATCTCTGTCATTTCTTGCCCAGAGGGGTGCGTGTTCTTCTCAAAGTGGGCATTCAAGATCTCAAGGGCTTGTGGCGTGAATGAGGTACGCCTCTTGCGCTTTTTGGATGGTTCACTTCCGATAAACTCGGTAAGGTTCTGCATACCTGCTCGATGGCGGGCCTCAGCCTCAGCCATCCACCGCTCAAGCACCGGCTTTATCTTCTGGGCACTTTTAGGGGTGATGTCCAGCTTTTCAAACCTGGCAGGATACAAAAGGCCAGGGTTCAGTTTGGCTGTCAGACTGCTAGCTATAGTGTTCTCTTGGGCTTCCTGTGGTAGGAAAAAGTGGCTTCTCAGGATGGTGTGTCTGAGGGAAAATTGAGAAAGAAGAGTCTTACACTGATGCTCTGCCAGGGTGGGACTTCCTGCCTGCCTGACTAATTGACTGGCAGAGGTAATTTACAATGGATTACGAAAACTATCAGATAGGTATATCTATAAATATATATATATATCTAGATATTTAAGCTAACACAAAACGAGCACTATAACAAAATTCTATGTACACTAAGTAATACATGTTACGAGTTGCGTTTTCATATTTCTGATGAGCTTTACAAACCCTTAAGGCTAAGTCTAATTACAGGAAATGACATCAAAGGCAATTGCTCTTTATCATCTTATCTTTGTGATTAATCCTTTTCTTTCCCCTCCCATCCCATGTGGTCTAAACACCATGGGTTTAATAATACAAACCAATGGCAGTTACTAGCCTCTGAATATCAGGTTTCCTTTCCTTTCATTTTTCAGCAATTTTCACTGTTTGCAAGTTAACGCTATATCCCTTTTCTGGGTCGGAAAAAGATCCTCATAGAAGCGGTGGTGTTCAGCTGAAACAGCTGGACACTTTGCAATTATCTTGAATGCCCCCACAATGTGCAAAGACAGACTCATGTTTTCCAGATGAAACCCAGCATAATAGTCTACTAATGTGCTGTGGCACCAAGCTGGGTTTATTGTGGGATTTCTGCAAACTGCACCAGAATGATATCATTTCCTGTAATGAGGTCTTCTATATATCATTTTGCCATCAAAAGTCTTTTGCCAAACCAGATTTTACAAGTATTATAAAACATCTGGAAAAGCAGCCACACAAAGCTTTAATCCTTTCAAAAAACAAGCAGAAGAGCTAAGTTCACATTTCAGGTCTTACAGTATAAGTACTTCTTCCATTTAGTGAGTTCATCCTCTCTTGCTATGCATTAAAAGAGTCTTAACACAGCTCCTCTGATGCCACCCATCAGTATTTCCCCACTTTGCCTGCGTCCACCCTGCACGCTGCAGTATATAACGTTGCAGAAAGGCAATAACTATTGTGTGGCACTGCCGCACTCCCCAGCCTGCTCGGTGCCACCACGGCCGCTAATCACGACGTGCTCTGGAGATGAGGCCAAGTGAATCAATCCCTTTGTGCAAAGCAACTTGGCAACTGGAGTATGCAGTTTTTAGAGTCTCTATTCAGCACATGGTAGCCACAGAAAGTACTCGAAGAAAAAAAGCATTTCTCATAAACAAAGAATAACACAAATATTAATTTCAGATAACAACACTCCAGAGAATTTAACTTATGCCTAGGATTCTAGTGTGGCATTGACTGCAAGGTGCCCTTCCTTGGTGTCCAGTGATATTCCAGGCTCAAGCGTACATTTTAGAATGCATTGTCTCAAATTAAGAAGATATCATTATTTGCATGCAGAGTATACTAGCAGGGTGGTGTATTGCTGATGTGATCTGCACAGGGCACATGGAGAGTTTCCTTCTGTCTCTGAATTGGTTGTTCAGCTTGCTTACCTTACTGCCATTCCCATTACCCTGGACTTCATACTGAAACTCCTTAGTTACCATTAAAAGAAAAGTTAAACCTACTATTTCTGAGGAACAGCATACTGCCACTAAGCAGCATGGCTTGATGCTTAACAAGAAATGCTCAGTCATAGAAGGTTTTTACACCTCAAAATGATATCCCCATCTGGAGGGCACAAAGGAAATAACCCCCCTCCCCTATGCCCTTGCAAGTATTTGGGACCAGTTTCTACACCAGTCCTCATGTTCTGAGCAATTTTGTCTTCTAAGGAGTCCTCTGTAAAAGGTCTCCTCATTGTGGGTTTGTTAGCCACGGCTGTGCTCCAACTGCATCTTTAGTGGGGTTTGCATGATAATCAGTTAGTGGGCTTTTGCTTAGTGAAATTCTTTTGCTTAGTGAAATTCAAGCCATCCCCAGTGGATTTCTCTGTTGCAAGGTAGATGGAGGAAATGAGAAGACAGCAAGTTAGACAAAAGCAGAGGAAACTGCAATTTATCACTTTAAAGTATGCTATGTTAAACAATAACGTAAGGCTACAGCAAATTAGCAACTGCTAAAATCTCCATCAGTTTTAGGCATTCTTTACCTACTGACCAGAGAGAAGTAAAAAAAAAAATAAAATAAATTAATCCTTAGCAACAGGGAGCAATAGCATTCATATCATTGGCATTGCTTGTTAGTGTTGATACTGCAGTACATGTTGTTTGGTATAACGATATACAAGTCTTGAAACAAATTTCCCAGCAGTAGTATCCTTGTATAGACTGAATAAAGGTTATTTTCTACAGGGAGGTATCTTATAAGAAAAAACAGTAGGGGAGATCATAGAAGTGAGAGGATCCTATGGAGCTTTTTGTATTTAACAACAATCAATGGGTTTTATGGAAAATCATTGAGCAAAATGTGAGCTGCAAGCTCACTACCCCATACTGATGTTATTTATAACCTTAGTCTTAAACTGCAGGAAAAGTACACTTCCGTTCTATGGGGAATACATTAAAAGTATAAAGAGCAGATAAAAAGACAGAGCATTTCATGGATCACCAAGAACAAAATCCACTTAAATGAGCTTAGAGTTGGTTTCTTGGCTTTCATTGATGGAGAAGGACTATAAGGCATTGCCCAAGAGGAAAAAGCTGTTACCTAAGTGTGTTTGTTACCTCATGCATAAACATGGGATTACTGCAACACACGTACAGGCATATATGGTGTTCACTTCTACCTACTTTAGCTCTGTCAAGGCTGTAATATCATTTCTAATGATTAAGGCATACTTCTACTTCTGCTTTGCATACATGGGATATCTGTTTGTTTTTTTTTAGTGAACATTTGGGTGATAAGAGATGAATAGCTGCTGGTTTGCAAGATAGCAGGAAGGATAATTTTTTCCCTTCTGTGTTGCCTAGGTAAATCATCGTTAACATCCTGTATGTGAAGTGCTAACCACAGTAATACAGGTTTTAACTTAGCAGGGATGCAGCCATGAAATATTTGTTCAGTAACCCTATCTGTAGAAAATGGCACAGTATGAAGAGGGTCAGCTGGTGCTTATCCAGCATCAGCAGGGTCTCCAGCTTGTCTACGGAATTAAGTCTCAATGCCAGGAACATTGTTTCTCACTTGTTTAAAAGAGGTAAAAAAAGACTAAAGTTACTTTAGTGGTACACAATAAGAACATTTTAGCTGCCATACACCAACATCATTGGTTAATTTAAATCCCAGATTAAATAATGCATTCTGAAGACATGAGACTCAAACACAGGCATACTCCTTGCAAAAAGGTAAATAGTTATTAAGAAGAAACAGAGGAGAGGAGAGTTTATGATGTAACTTGTTACCTGCAGATGGCAGACTGGCTATAGGCTGGGCCTTCGGTAGCGCTTAGGGCTTGGCCAACTTGAGTCTGTGTCAGGCCAAGGGACAGGCGCCGGATTTTAAAAGCTTTGGCAAATTCTCGGATTTCTTCTAGATTCACCCCATCCACCTCTCCAGTGGCTGTTTGAGGATCTGTTGAAATATTTATGTTTTAATCACATGAGTTCTTCATGTCACATATGAGTGGGAAAGGCTTACACCAGCTTCCATTATTAAGATGTTCATGTTCATTTAAAAAAAAATCTTTATCCTTTTCTCTTCTTCCCCAAACAGAAAATTGCCATAAGTGTGTTATGAAGCTTATTCACATTGCTAAAATACTAACCGTGCTACAGTGTTTCCAGGTGAAAGATTTTAAAAGATTTTCAGTTTGTTTTTAAACTCCTGAAAACAGCCAGATCATTTCCAAGTGAGGCAATGTTGGCGCTCCTTTCTGCCATTTCTGTCTTGCAAAATGTCCCTCAGATTGACAAGTCACGTTCCTCATTTCCCCTTCTTATCACATACAGAAGGAAGGCTGGTGTCAATATTTATATAATTTCAGTCCGTGAGGAGAGCTAGATATACATGACCTGCTTGTGTTTTTAATTTGAAAGCAAGACTTTCTGCTTTATCTAAAATTAATGCCAAATAAGCAGACTTACAAAGCTTCCTTCCATTTTGCACAATGCCCAACCCAAACCACCAGCCAAAAGTCCAAAATAATGCAGCAGATGAACAGGCCCAAACAAAATGCTACCTTTAAAAACACCTTAATTTAAAAATAATCTTTTAAAACATGCCCTTCTGAGAATCAACCTTTCAAGCTTTTCATTCTGCCTCCCATCAGGTTGATAATCAAGGAGCAGCAACATCAGCCATTAGGTTTCGGATGGTAATGCTGCACAATTTTTTCTTTTACATTAGCCCCTCAGAAGATAATGCTTATGATGCTGTGAGAATAAATCTGTCCTTTCTCTCCATAGCAGTTTACTGACACAGAAGCCTTTGTCCCTGAAAGGGCACATAATAAAGCATCTCTACCACAGGAAAGCTCCTTTGGTGCTGGATAACTCAGTCAATTTAGGACTTATCAAGGGAAATGACACAACAGCTGGAGAATGGAACTTCCCCCCCCTCCCAAGCTACTGATCCCTGGCTAAATGAAAGTGTTTGCCAAGTCAGAGACAGCATGGGACTGGGATGGTGGAAGATTTCAAAGTGTTGTGCAATCCTGCATGTAGTGAAGCTATTCTCCCAGTGAGACATCTCTATTGTTCTTCACCTCATTTCTCAGACTTTTTAGGTGAAAAGTTTGCAGCGCAATAACCCATCAATTTCTGTAAATGCAAGCAGTTGTCCAAGGATTGTGCTAGACTACATTACTATTCTGAACACTATATGAGAGTGGCTCCTGCTAGTAGAAGCTGTAGCTAAAGGCTTGTCAGCATTAATGGTAATAAAGCTTTTATTTTCAGGGCTTTATAAACCTGATGTAAAATTCCCATATGATGGCAAATGTCCTGTTAAAAAAAACTTTAGTGTAATAATAGACAGAGGGAAAAGGTTTTTCTGTGATATAAATTTAGCCTATTCCAAATCGTAGCTTGAGTGTAAAAGCACACATAACAAAAGTATTTTAAAAATACTTGTGTATGCAATGGGGGCCATGTGAACTCTACATACAAGTAAACACACTTGTAGGCTGAACCTGCTTTTAACAGGGCTCCATACTCAGAATCATCCCTCCTGTTGTCAGTGCCATGCTTCAGCTCACCTGTGCACACACGCTAGGGTACTTATTATTTGGTTTTAAGTAGTTGGTGCTATGGCAGGGGCTACTCAGATTTGTAACTTTTGTTTGCCTTCAGAGTTGTGACATTTTCCTGCTTACCCCTTACACAGTCTATCTAGCACACCATTTCTTATTTTCAGAGACCCAGAATGGAGCTGGATGCATACCTGCCCTTTGGGTTTCTGAAGAGCACCTGATAAATGTACAAAATATCATAAATGGTAATGGCCTCAAAGATTCCCTTGAGTAAAGTGCACTAAGATGGTGACCTTCCTCACCTCTTTCCTTCCTTCACTTTAAGGCCTCTGTCTAAGGCTATTAAGAATGTGACAAAGGAAAACTTTCAAAGTAGCAAATGTTATGGCAACTGCCACCTTTAAACACCCCCAAATCCTGTTAGGAATTAAAAAAGGAAGTAAGAAATCTAAGGGGTTATTTGCTTGTGCATGATTACAGAGAAATTCTGCCAAGTTCTGCTGGATCCTTCTGACATGACACTGTAGCGACAGTCAGTATCATGGAAAGTCCTTGCCTGCTTGTGGGGCTTGGACGAGGGAACAATTAAGCTGACCTCTCCTTGTGATGAGAAAAAAACCCGTGATGCGCATCAGCAATATGGGAGCAGATTACAGTATATGGCAGAATGTCTGTTGAGAAAAAGGCTTCAATCTTACATAGCGTTTTGGCAAGTGGAAAATACTAACAGACATGGACCAAAACACTGAAGCCCATAATCACTGAATTCCAGGGAAAAGAACATTTGTATAAATTCAGAACCATTTCTACTTCAGGTGTGATTCAAAGCCCTTTGAAATTCATAGAAATAGTCTCTTGACTTCTGTCAGCTCCATAACACTCAAATAGTTCTATGAAGACCGCACTACTGACATCATTATATAACAGCACTGGTCTGTTTTACTCTATTGCCATTAAAATGCCATCAGTACATAATCTTGGACATTGTGGACTAATACATGCATGTACATGAACATATACAAATAGATAATGGACTTTGTTTTAATAAGTTCTGAGGTCTCAGAACAGTTAAGTGTATAGTGCACTTCATATTTTAGGAAGTGTAGGTTATTGGAGACTGTAAATAAATTAGTGCTTATTATATGAAATGGATATCCTAGCGAAGGCAGCATAGTGCCAACAGGAAAATAAAGAATACCAATCTCATTGAGTGGTTGGGATCGACAGTAACAGCATTCAAAGACTCCCTGTGCTCATTACGATAAACAATAGTTGTTGTGTTTATGAAACTACTGAATGCTGGAGAAAGGTGAGAAAGTTGTCTCAGACTGCTTATGTACATGTGCCTTAACATAAAGGAAACCAGCTAAAATTCCCTCAGGTGTAATGGTGGATGGTGAAGGTGAGCAAGCAAATTGGAAGAAATAAAATCCACAGGCTCTCTTTCTGCACTGAAAATCCCTTTTTTTTTCTTACTGAAAAGAATATGATTCCCACTTTTGAATTCTTCTAACATCCTGCATAAGTTTGTTAGTAAGTACAAATTTGTTCTGATTTTCATCAGTACAACTTGAAGAATAAAGTAAATTTCTGTTGTGCAGAGCTCTACCATGGAGGGATTACCAGGCATGATTTCCCCAGTCAGAAAGGAGGAGGAATAGCTGGCGGAGGAAGTCCAATGGAAAGCAAATTGGATAAGAGGGGCTGGAGAAAATATTGTTAATGGAAAATGGACTGGATTTCAGGGGAAAGAATGAAGAATAATTTGTTTGTGGGAGGCATTTTAAATTTATAGTAATAAATGACAGTAAAATTAACTTGGAAGGAAGAAAGGAACTTATTGGAGACACAAATCTCAGAGCATGAGGGAAATCCAGTGATTTTCACAGAAAGAACTTATGGTGGAGGATTAAAAGAAATGAGAAAAGAGATGCTTCTGAGAGAGGAAAAAGAAATGGAAAAAAAGGAGGAATAATAATGTAGAATTGAATGAAGAGAAAACAAAGAAGAGAAAAGAGAATAGAGAGAGGATGAGAAAACACGAAGGCATCATACAGAAGGAACAGGAAAAACAGAGATGGATGTTGGATTCCTTGCTTAGGCAGAGCTTCTTTTAAACAATCTTTTCTTTGGAAACAACTGTAATTTTCTGTTTTTAGAAGAACTAGCACTTGTTGGTGGTCCAGGATAAAGGGGAGAGGATGACATAAAAGGGAGAACTATAAAGAACATAGCAATCCAAATGGAAAAAAATTTTACAGGGAATAAAAAAAGAGAAGTAAATAAGAAAAGGAAGGAAATGCACCTTTTTGAAAATCAGGAAATGTACTAAAGAAAAAAATGTAAAATCATAAAGAAAAAGTGACTAGAATGAAAAGTAAAAGTAATAAAAACAATGAACATGGAACACTAAAGTTATTAAAGACCAATTCTGATCCCTTTATCATATTACCTTAGTAATTTCACTGATCTGAGGCAGCCTCATGTAAAGAGAGTTACTTTACAGTAAGTGCGCAGAACCTTGCTCTAGAGGAACTTATTGAAGTTATGTGGCTCTAATAAATTTGATTATCAGAATAAAGCAGCTGAATATGGTTAGTTTTGCATGAACTTTACTATATTTAGCAACAATTACTGAAATACAGCATATGTCTACCAAGGTACTTGACCCTAGGGCCTCTGCTGGAGGACTGGGCTGCAGCTTTGGAATGAATAAGGAAAAGGTAACAACAATATTCCTGCTTAGGGAGGGCTAAAGCAATTAAAGAGATATTCAGGAGCCCACAATTTGTTTCTTGCTGCCATCATGCCTATCGGTTTCTTTCACGACTACTTATGCATTGCAGTCTTCATCCCACTAAAAGACTTTGAATGGACTTTCGCAGACACTAGGTTTCGACTGTAGTCCAGTTATACAAAGCTTTGTTAGCCAGCATGGGAGCTGGGACACTAAGAATGCTTTGTTCAACTGTGAGTCATAGGCTTGACAAAGTGGTGCTCTTGCCCTTTGGGGATCTGAATGGATTCTGCAAAAAAGCAAAATATGAATGACTTTCTGTCTATTTATTTCCCTGTGTGCAGTCACAGTTGTATGCAAATGGGGTCACATGAAACAATTTTCAAATTTGTGAATCATAGAATCATTAGGTTGGAAGACCAATTAAGACTGTTTATCTAAAAAGATGGGATTATCAACAACAACAAACAGCTGTAAAGGATCCTTTTTCATGTTTCCTGTCTGCCTTTTTCATGTTTCATTACATGGGTAGTTCAACCTTTCCCTGCTGAACTGACCATATTTGCTTCTTGCAGTAGTAAAAACTAGCAGGTAGCTCTCTTGTGCCATGGATCGTTGTCACTTACGTGCCAGCTCAAGAAGGTTTATACCTGCAGTGTTAGCTCGAGTTCACGGCTGGCTACATGCCGTGTGTATGGACATCCTGAACCGCCATCAAGGATCAGAGATGAATGTTACTTCTGTCTGTGTGATAACACTATATGAATGGCAGAAATGACTTGATGTGCCCCTCTTACTACTCAGCCGGTTGGTCTTGAATAGTTAGGGAGTGGATGAAGCTGGAAATGTGCATTTACAAGAACTACAGGTACTTTTATTTATGTGTAATAATTGTTGTGCATTCGTACAAGAGATCTCCATCAATAGCCTTTCCCTTTGAAATGCTTATAAGATCTGGGTCTCAGTGAATCAATTCCCAAGCGCAACATCTTCCTCAGTCAGATTTTACAAAAAGTATTCCCTTTACTCAGAGTATTTTCTTTTCTTGACTTAATTGATTTTTCTTTATTTGAGCAAGGGAGAAGCAATCCAACTGTCTTCTCTGTGCCATTCATTATCACAGGTAATAGGATATGGACTATGGCTAAGTTTCCATGGCATTTGCCATTACAAGACAAATTTCAGGGCAACTGCTTCTGAGAATGAGGGTAATAAAACAGGTTGTTCTGCCCAGGATAAAAATATATAATAACCTCTTTAAGAAGTTTCAGTTTCCCTACAACTTGAAACATTGCTTTGAGAGGTGTCAGGGAGATAGCTGTTATGACAGCAATTGGCTCCTAGCCACACCAAGTAAAAGTCCGTCTCCAACAAGTCCAAGCAGGTGAGCCTTCAGAGCACATATCTCCTCAGTAGAGATTTGCTAGACCTCTGTGTAGAGTTTTCTTTTACGATTTTCTCTGCATTGAAGATGCTTGAACCGAAGGCAGAAGCAGACGGAGAAGAACCACACCCTCCTATGGTTGTGGCTTTGGCCTGCTTTGGGTCAGAACAGCAGTAAAGACAGAGAGACTGACTCGCCTCTCTTCTTGATGATCATTTTCCACACTGCTCTGATGCCTTCCAAGGATGGAAGGAGTGGTGTCAGCATGATTTGGATGCAGGGGGTGCAAAAATTAACCTGGAGTCTGAAGGAAAAGAAATGATGGAAGGAAGAAAAGCCCTGAAGACTATTAAGTAGCTGGGATTTGAGTTTAGAGTGGAGGGAGGGAGGACCTGTGCTGAGAGTAGTAATAACTGTGCTAGAGGAAGAAAACAGGAAAAAAGACAAGAGTAGTGATGAAACATGGTTGAGCAGAAAACAAATTACCTAATAAAAAGTCTGGTAAAAGAGACATAGGAATGGTTTGGCAACAGAGACTGACTGGGAGCTGGAGGGGAACTGAAATGGAAAGAGGAGTTGAGAAATGAAGGGCTGTGGAGAAACTACTGCAGGGAGAAGGCAAGATGAACAAAAGCATGGAGGCAATGGGAGCTCAGATAATGTGGAGAATGGTATGAGATAGTAATAGGACTGGAATAAAACAAGTGGTGGAAGGAGTCAGGTCTGAGAGGAACAAACAGAAAGTCTATGCTCATTAGTGTTTCTCCCTTTATTCCCCAAACTGATATTCCTGTGCTTCACGTTCCTCTGCTCTCAGCCAAATTCATGAGCAGAACCAACAAGTTTATGAAACCACCTATCAGCTTCTCCACCCATTCATCTGACAGAAGATCTTGTATTTCCAGCTATGAATATAAGCATTATCTCATCATATGACTGATTTACATTACTATTTTGCTTTTGTAACAACCTTGAAAATAAAGCCAAAAGAACATCCTTAGGGTTGTACATATAAACACCCAGAAGCTACAAAATGCAGGAGTTAGAGTTGCCCACAATGCAGTGTAGCATAGTCTTCCAGTCCTGGATTACCAATTATTTCCCAGACTCCTGCCTTGTCCAGTGCACAGGACAAATTGTGCTTCATTACAGAGGAAGTGACTGCTGTACTGCCTTTTCACATGTTCAGTGTGTGGCCCTGGACCTCTATTAAAGCTCTTCTCCAATGACACAGCCATTCATTTCCTCTCAAGCTCTTCTGTTTTATTAAATCTTAATTTATTTTCTTGTGTTTCTACAAGATGAGGGTCTTTCCCTTCTCATTCACAGAGAAATGGACAGATATTGAGGGAAAAAGCATTTTTGGGTACGCAGCCTAGGTCAAGTAGGAGATGATCTTTTAGACTGTCTTTAAATGGTTCTTTATACAGTTCCACAGTGAAAATGTACTTAAAATTGTAACTGTGAGTACCACTTTATTCTGTAAATTAAAGCCCAGAGTCTCAAGCTGGATATTGAAGGAGTACTTGTGAAAAATCTGTTTTAAGTGACTTGCCTGCCATTGCATTGGAATTACTTGGCAGTCAGAATGCTTCTGCTCCTCAGTCCTCAACTGCCTGAAGCAAGACCATCCTTCACCCTCTTACAGCTCACTACCTCAAATATTATGCAAACTGAGAAAATGTTTAGGTAGGGCACAAAACCTGGGACAACAGCATGCCTGTTGCATTAGTAATTTTGATGCATCCCTAGAACAATTCCATTGAGAATGCATTGAAAGAAGGATAACAAAATAATCACGATTGCATGATTTTAATCACAATGTATGAAGTCTGACACAAAAAACCCCCAGGGTTGTGCCTGTAACTGTTTTTTATTTTATAAATTAAGAAAATCAACTGTGCTCACCCTCAAAATAGTTCCCTTCTGAGTTGACATATCTGCATACAATGCTGCCAATTTTCAAAGCAATTGTGAATATGGTTTTCTGAAATGCTATTGAGGATCTCCATCAATTTTACTTTCACATCTTCTGCTGACAAAAAAAATGGGTTCCTTTGAACACTGACTTGATCATTGGGAAGAGGTAGAAATCAAAAGGAGTCAGATCTGGTGAACAGGGTGGGTGGGTACCCAAGCACAGTAACACTATTAGCTAAAAACTGCTTCACTGGGAAAGTGGTGTGAGCTGGTGCACTGTCTTGATCTTAACTTGCTGTTCATTCTTGCACATTGCCATTTTCCAGCTGAGGGTAAGAAAATGTATATATTTAAACACGTTTTCACTTGTACCAAGTGAAGCGATTGAGTTGAGCCTTGTCTCACTGTGGCAGGTTAGAATGTGTTCTATAACCATCTCTTTGTCTCTTCCCTCCCATTCTTGTTTCCTGAGCTACAGGGTTAGTCTTGTTTTATTTATTTTTTTTTTTTGTGATGGACCTTGTATATTATAAAAAATACATATTCTATGAGGTATTGCATGCAGTTGAACAAAAATTATTTTCCTAGCATCTCCTAACTTTAGAAGGATTTATCCTGTAAACTTAAATGGGCTTCTTTCATGCTGCTTTTGTTGTGTAGGGTGCTTATCCCCATGGGGAAATTGACCGGTATAAATATTGTGGGGTAGAGTAACTCTCAATAGTTATTCTAGAATATTTTTTCATAAGAATGTCCACAAGGGAGACTATTCTGGATTAGCCATTGAAATGTAACTTATTCTGCACTAGCTATTTTAGTCAACTTTCCCACAAAGATAAAGGGTAACTTCATGTATTTTAAACATGAAGCCTCTTATTTGTCTTCTTCCTACAAGCTGGTCTACAGGAGAAAATTTACTGACAGAGCAATAGTAGTATATCACTATAATTATGTCTATATATTTTTATATATATATAAAATACATATATTAATATTTTATATATTATATATATATATATATAAATTATATCTATAGTACTTACAGCTACCAATGCAGGTATTTTTATTCCAGAATAAAAGTATTCACACTGGGAGTTATACCAGCATAATTTTACCACCAGAGCTCTGCTAGTAATTGCCCCATATAAACAATCTCTGAAATAATCTAACCAAGATTTTTTTCATATCTTCCTTTGCATGATAGTTTCTCCAAGCCCTTCATAAACTTGCCTCAGTCATATATTTTACATTACCAGTACGGTGTGAGCTCTAGTGTTTGTTTACATGAAATATATACGTGGAGTATCTTTGAACAAGGTCATCCAATAATGTCAGATATTTGCAGATGTGCAAAACTTGTTAACACTTCTTAGGTATACTTCTAACCTGCTGTTTTTGCTCTATCAAAACAATGTAATAGCAAAGACTCTGAACTGTGGGATCTGGAAGAAAGGGTTGTTTTTTTTTTTTTCAGGAGGTCAGTTGCTACAATTGTAACATTGAAACTCTCCCCCGGTGTTACAGTTCTTTCTTGTTTAAATTGTGCAAGCTTTTTCTGAAAAGAAAGGTCCCTCCTTCTAGATTTGTATGATACTAGGGTTTGTACAACACTTTGCCATGCTAACTGAGCAAACAAACATTACAAACAGCAGCCTCACCAAAAGTAGGAGGATCTGTCAGCTCACAAAATTCTGAGCAATATAATTCATTACATTGACTGATCCAAAACCTTCTAATTTCCAAAGAATATAAACTATATTTTAGGTAAAAGAGTTGCCCTCTAAGTCAATTAATGGCTGCTACCATTTTTAGGACCATTTTTAGCATTGATTACAAATTCTCAAGGCATGTTTACCATGGCAGCGCTTAGCAGTTCTTACTAGCAAGGGTCACTCTGCTTAGCAATATACAATCTACTATATGGAAAATAAAAGAAGGGGAAGCAGATCAGGAAACTCAGCAGCAAGGAGGACAAACAAAGGGGAAAATTAAGGAGAGCCAGGGAGCAATACTTACTGCTGACTAACTGGCCAACACTCAAAGCTGAAGAGGAGGAAGATGAGGAGGAAGAAGAGGAAGCCTGGCGCACTGGGCTTTGAGACATAGATGCTTGACTGTGAGCCAAATGCAGGAGATTGGGTTGTGAGGCTCCTTGTCCCACTTGCGTCTGGGAGGGCTGATGGAGCTATATGTTAAAATGTAAAAATAGGTATTTAGAAAATTGAAGCAGTAATAGGAAACTTTCAGTGCACCAGCTCACCCATCTACCTCTGGGGAACAAATCCCATAGAATTATTAAATACCACGGACATAGTTCAGGTGACAGTGTTACAGCAGGAGCAAACTGAGCTCCTTTGAATTCTGACTTCCCAATTTCTTCTCAGTTTAATCAGAAACTTAAGCTAATTAGAAGCTAAGTACTTGTTTGAAACAGATGATAAAAGACCTATGACATTCCCAACAGCATCCCGATTTAATAAATACATGTCCTTACCTGTTTTATGACTCAGGAAGCCCGACTTTTATTCCCTACATGCATTCTTACATAAATTGGCATTGTTTTAGAAAGGTCCTTTCATACTGCAGGACCAGAGCCAAGAAAAGCGGTAATGGGGAAGAAGAGATAAACTGGGGGAAAAAATCCTTTCCTACAGAGAGGAATAATTTGGTTTGCAACATTTTATCTAGCAAACAACCTGAAATGTTGAAATCTTACTTCTCATAAATTGTCCTTGTCCAAAACACATCGTGAAACTTCTGAGTCCTGTTCACCTCAGGACTGTGTCAAGTAAGACATACCTAAAAGTCTAGTGAGTATGGTAGATGCAAATGATCGATACAGTGTGATATATGAATCTGGCTTCATGATATTTTTTTCCCCCTTTTATGGATTTTACAACAGTGTAGTCTTTGATTATTCACTAGGGGACAGGAAAGAACTACTAATCCCTTCTGCCTATAATAAGCTTTTGTATGGGACTGAAAACCAGAAACATTCCCTGGTACTGATTTTCACATGAAACTTCCAGCAAATTCAAAGGGCAGTCTCTCTGCAGGATGGACACAATGGACCTAACAGTTTTGAATTGGGTTCTAGCAGTCCAGTACAGCCGTTTCAGAGCCTAATAGTACAGTAATATAATCCCAATACACTCGGGTGACTGCTGCTTATTCCTTTATTTTATGTTGATTCTTGATATTGACCAAAAAAGACTGCAAAAATCTACTAAAAGGCTTCACTTTTAAGTGATAGCTGTTGTCTGCATTCTCAGAAAGGGGCAAAGATAAAGGCCTATTTGGCCTTGCTTGAAGTCAGTAATTTCAATCTCTTTCTTGACTTCTAAAGGGTAGGAGTTTTTCTCTTTTGATATTTAACTGAACAAATGACTTCAGAAAAGGAGCCGAATTCATTAGTAATACTCAAATTATATATAATATGCTCCCAAAACACATGGAAATGACTGATGTTCAGTAGACAACAAATTGTATGGCATAGCAGATAAAGGTAGCTGATCACTTTCAAAATGACACTTTTCTGTGGAATACATATGAACAATTTTAATGATATTATTCCTGTTAGGGGTCTGTTTAAGAATGGAAAAAAATTACAATTCCTTTTTCTACCTCCCACATGGAGCGGCATAATATAAAATGAAGCAAGAAACTTTGAGTTACCCTTTAATGATAATGAAAATTATTTTTCTGACCAGTTTTAGCCTATTCTGACTTCCCTAGAGATCAATAAACAAAAACATTTTATTATCTTGAAGAGGCTTTTTTGGATCAAACACATTTTAAAAAAGAAAACTGGCACTCTATCAAACAGATAATAGTTGAGAAGCTGATTGAAAGGCTTCCAGAGCTCAGAATGGTACAAACGTGGATATCCTTAAAAAAAACATCAGTAAGGGCTGGATTTTATCTATAGAGAGCTCCCTACATAGAACGTCTATTTTTATAATAACGTTTCCTAGGGAAGCAGTCCACTAGGAGAGCTGGTCTCCTCTGAATACTGTAGAAATGGACTACCCATCCATTACACCCACATCACTCCAGACTGCAGCTTACAGAAACTGGCAGGCATTTGGGCTCCAAGTCTGTTGTCTAGAGGAATGTCTGAAAAACCTAAGGATTTCAGCCTAGGTGAGGGAAGAAAAATATTGTATTTAGATTAGTTAGTTGCTTTTGCACTATCTGGAACAGTCTTAAAGATGTTGGTGCTTATCTGTGAGTATTATAGTAGCTATCTTTAAAAAGAAAGATCTGCAAAATTATAGACCAGGCAACTAAACTTCAACCTGTGGAAAAGTACTGAAGAAAATAATCAAACAATTTGTAAGCACCCGCAAGAAAACGAGGTAGCAACAGACAACACGGGTTGTTAGGAACAAACTGTGTCAAACCAATCTGATCTCCCTCTAAGACAAGGTAATTGGCCTTGCGGACAGGGAAAAAGCAGTAGGTGGTTTGACTTTACAAGTCTCTCGACACTCCCTCGTGTGACATTTTTTATAACCTAGGGAAACATAGTTTAGATGAAATTGCTGCAAAAGTAGTTGGAAAATAAAACCAAGAGGACAGATAAATATCTGTTGAAATAGAAGTGTGTATGGATGGTGCTTTCCAAAGGGCTGTCCTGGTTCTGCACTATTCTGTATTTTCTTAATGACTTGGATGGTGGAGAAGAGAATGTAGTTACTAAATTTACAGGCCAATGGCATGCTAGGAGAGACTTTTGATTTATTGGAATACAGGATTAGGATTCAAAATGATCCTGTCAGTTTGAACATGCTGCCAGCAACACTGGGGTGTTGCAAAAGTGCAGAAAAAGCAACTCCCACACCAAGCTGTGTGTGGAGCAGGAGTGAAGCCTATGGTGCTTGTGAAGAAGATGAAGGAATTGAGAGCAGCTCTGCAGAGAAGGACTGGGGGGTACGGGTGGATGAAAAACTGGACCTGAGTCAGCAATGGGCACTCAGTTGAGAAAGACAACTGAGCCATGGGCTGCATGAAAAGAAGCATGCTCAGCAGTTCGAGGGAGGTGATTCTGCCCCTCTATTCCACTCTGGTGAGAACCCACCTGGAGCACTGTGTCCAGCTCTGGAGTCCTCTGCAAAGCAAAGACATGGAACTGTTGAAGCAGGTTGAGAGCAGGGCCACAAAAATGATCAGAGAGGTAGAATACCTCTCCTGTGAGAAAAGGCTGAGACAGCTGGGGTTGTTCAGCCTGGAGATGAGAAGGGTCCAGGGGGACCTTATTGCAGCCTTTTAATATGTAAGAAAGATGGGGACCATCTTTGTAGCAGGGCCTGTAGCAGTGGAACAAGGGACGATGGTTTAAACTAAAAAAGGGTATATTTAGACTGGATAGTAGGAAGACTTTTTTTTATGTTGAGGGTGGTGAAACACTGGAACAGGTTGCCCACAGAGGTGGTAGATGCCCCATCCCTGGAAACATTCAAGATCAAATTGGATTGGGCACTGAGCAACCTGATCTAGTGGAAGATGTTCCTGCTCCTGCAGTGGGGTTGGACTAGATGACCTTTAAAGGTCTCTTCCAACCCAAATGGTTCTATGATTCTACTAAGCACTGAAAAGAACTCTGCAGGAGGGGCACTTTGTCCATGGCTAGACACCACACTTCAGAAAAAATCTGGACCAACTGGAGGAGAATAATCAGAGGGGCTAAAGGTGTGAGAGTTACTTGGGAATTATGAAGACACCTGTAATGAACTGGGGTTGTTTAAACTGAAGAAATGAAGACTGAATGGGATATGATGCTAGCCTCAAATACAGGCAGACCTAATGAAAAGAGGAGACGATGAGTCTATCTTACGTTTTATAGTAGAGAGAATGAGGCTCAATAGCATGGAAGATTTTAATTAGATGCTGGGAAAAGCTGTCCAATGTGACAGTGAGGCACTGGCATAAACTGCAGGGAAAACCTGTGGAGTTCCTACAAAAGTGCTTAGGATCGAGTTGGTCACTGAACATCTCAACTGATAAGCAAGGACACAATAAATTTCATGCTTCCAGGAAGCACCAGAATGAGAGGGAATTCTGCATTCTCCAGTTGTGCATGTAAACCATGTGTATAGCCACAGTCACTACATAGCCCATGTGCAGTTTCCTGGTTAAGTCTAGGAAATGTCTGATTCTCTGTAGATGTATCGCACACCACATCTTTAAATTTATTTTTGAAACACCTAGGATACCCTGAAGCCTGGTAGTTTTCTTGTCAGGCATCCAGAAATCTTTGGACAAATGTAAGAAATTGTCAAAATTTGGCTGGGCGAAAAGGAAAATGTATAGTGAAGTCTGGATGCACAGTGACCTTAGCTGTAGTAGCAATATAAAAAGGATATATACAGATTGTTTTCTAACTCATTGCTTATGAGGGGAAAGGGAACAATGGGGTTGGAGAAGCTGAAGAGTCACCTTAAGGCCTGACCAGGGACTGAGGGAGGATTCCGTGTTTAACTCCCTACATAATTTTCAGCACACCCCCTGTTTTACAGACATGACTGTTAAGCTGTAAATGTCCTGCTTAAAGAACAATGATAGTTATCTGTGTCATCAAATTGCATTAAAATACTCTTTCTCTTTTCATCCACTGTAATTTCCACTCCAGAAATAGCCTTAAGGAGAGGCAACGATTAGATTATGAATTAGAGTCCAGATGACAGAATCAATTCAAACTTGGAATAGCTGACTTTTCTCAATTTTGGACACATATATATGATATGAATTATATTTATGGCTGTTGTGCATTTTCCATCCAAAGACAGAAGGAGGCACAGAAATTACAGAAGCAGTTGCTGTAAGTGCCATTCTGAGTAGGAGGATATCGTAGACACACCGAGAATGATGACTGTATGCAACACTGATCAGTATCTGGCAGAAATATATGAATGCACACTACAGCTAAAGGAAGAAGATGAATATGAGAAGCATAAAGTGTGGCATAATACCTTATAAGAATAAACTGGAAAATACTAAGGGTCTGATTCTTATTTCTCTTACATCAGTTTTACATCAGTGCTGTCAACAGTGAAGATAGTATAGATTGATAATTGCAGAAGAAAAGAATTAATTAGGTCTGTAAGACTAAATTTTATTCTTAAATAGGACAGTCCTACACCTGGGATGGTTGACTGACATCCTGTATTAAGGTCTTCTTGTGAGATCAGGGATGGTGTTCTCTGCATCCAGAAAGTTGCAGGATAGTGAGAGAGTAGCAAGATATTCTGCACAAGCTAAGCAAAGAGGAAGAAACTGACTGGAAATAAAGAACCAACTTTTGAAAGACTATTGCCCCGTACTGCAACGGAACTGCTACTGGTTTTACAGGGCTTAGTAAAACAGCAAGGACAAAATATGGCCCTAGCGGAAGGGAAAAGAAAGTAAAGGTTTTAAGCTGCAGTAAGGGAGTCTGGGGTCGTGCATCAGGAAGACCTTTCTAATGCTAAGGAGAGTGGCCTAGGTTGCCTAGGGATGTCAGGGAACCTCCATCACTGACAGTTTTTAAGAACAGGTTAGACAAACATCTGTCAAGAATGATATAAGGACAGTTGATCCTGCCTAGGGGGAGGAATGGACTGCATGACCTCTTCAGGTCCTTTCCAGTCCTATTTTTCTATGATTCAGTGAAAAGGAAATCTGAGAGACGAGGGAACACAACAAATTAGAGAAGACAGAGGTGAAAAAGACAAGTATAACAAAAAGGGCAAAAGGGATGAAACTAAGAGGAGTGGCACAAAGAGCAAGAGATACATTTTAAACAATCCCCTTTATGATATAGATAAAGATTTTCAATTTTTTTCTGATGTCATCTATTTCTTCCTGGGAAATATGGACCTTAGCTCTGGTAAAGATTAAAGTCCACGGAAGGTACTGAAAAATAAATACCTTGATATAAAAAGACATTCCCAAACTCTTTGAAATGCTATAATAATGCCTTGCAGAAGTAACAGTTTAAGTGTTTCATGCTTCCATTTTTCCTGTACACAGAGTTCTCTGCGTCATCTGTGTTTCCTAAAATGTGCCATACATTTGTTTTTGAGAAAGAGTAGTGGTGAGCTGTGGCCACTGCATGATTTGAGAACACCACAGCAGAGGAAATCCTTCTTGAAACCTACTCGTACTACATGACCAGGAATGGGCTTCAAAAATTTTTTCTTAAATCTTCCAGAAAATCTTCTCTTTTAGTATAATATAGTATAAAAGGTCTCTATACACACGGCTTAGACTGACATAAAAGTTACATTTGGAAACTAGAATAAAAGTGCTCTTTGGGTTAACACAGGTTCTGCACATACTCAGCTCAAAATGACGGTCACAGCAAAGAAGTGCTAGTGTGCTGTGGACACAGCTGAGTGTAGGACCTTGATAGCATCTGCTGAAGTTCTTTCAAAGCCTTTCTGTGGGGTCAGAATCACACTCAAAGCATGCACTGTAAGTGGAGGTTTCTGGGCTTGCTAAATAAGGTTGAGGACACAGCTGGGCTTCTTTAGAAGATGTAATTTTCTACATAAATCAGGTGCGTCGGTCATCTTTCTGACCCCCATCAAGAATGATTAAATGTCAGTATTACAGTAACAGACTTAAATGGGTAGGTAAGTGCATAATTCAAAGGTAACAGAAACATTGGACCGTGCTTTACTCTCTTCATGCCTCAGTTCCTTAGAATGATGCAGGCAATGTAGTGGTATCTTCCTATTCCCAATGGTGCGGTGCAGCTATATTGACTTTTTTGAGATATACTATTCCTACAAGTGTAGATGCCACAAAGAAAACTGGTCAGGAAGAGGCATGATTTATAAGCCAATTGTTCATGTTATGGCATGGAAAATCCAACCAAGTCACTTGTAGAAGTAATTAGTCTGGCAATCTTGATTTTCAAAAATGTAGTAAATTTGTACATGGATGAAATAGAATTATGCAATGCTCATGGTAAAGGAATGAGGAAGAAGTGAGAAAAATTGCCATCCTCATCATTTAAAGTCATATAGAAAGCAAAATAATAAAGTTAGATTGAGAAAACACAGCCCAGTGGCTATATCCAAACAAAGAGAAAGAGGAGTGCATTTGTTATAAAACAAGAAAGCATCAGAGTAATAAGAGCATCACAGAGAGAAAATGATTGAGAGCTGGTTAGATTTTAATGGGAGAGGAAAAGAAGAGATTGCATGGAGTTGTGATAATGAGGTGTAGGATATACGTGGTAGAATGAGATCACAGAAAGAAAAAGTCCAGCATGAAATTTGGAAAGCATGTGTACAAGGATGACCAAAGACCCATCTGAGAGCTGTCTATGTCTTTTCAACAGTTTATCTGGAGCATGATAGCCAGTGACAATGAAGATGGGGAACTAGCTACATAAGAAAATTCCGCCTAGTAGCTTGTTTTATTGTGTTAAGAGTTGGCAGAAGGCCAAAGCTGGTAGTGCTGTACGACACAATGAAATACGAAAAGTTCTGGCTGGCAGTGTAGATAAAATGAGACAGAGGACAACTGGGACTACAGGCCTTATTTAATGAATCTAGTATGTAGAAGGGAAGAGCCAGACAAACGCTAGAAGGGAACCTGATGATGAGGTACATTGGAGAACAGTGTGTAATAATGATGTGTAGAAGTTGCTTCTGTGTGCTATGCGCAAGAAAATACTTAAGAAAACATCAATTATTGGGAAAGATGTTTACAGAATTTATAAACAAGAATGTGTTTTGAACCTCAGAGGTCACTGGAAGTTGGATTCTTCTTACCTAATCTCACTCATTTAAGATTTAGTTGTCTGTCTTATAATAGCTATCCTAGCCCCTTCTATCATCAATGGAGACAACAGACACTCTAAGATACCTATTTGAGATTCAACAAATCTAAAAATAATTCTGTTCCGACAGCTTATGTCGCCCCTTGGACATACCTATGTCTTTGTCTCTATGGGAAATCTAGTTAACTAGCTGCCTTTGGACACCTAACTGCTCTGTAACTAAGTTGAAGTGAACCCTTTCCTAAATTTCTCAAGACTCCAATTCATGGTTCAGGTTCCACTGTCCGTTGTGTTGGTGTTAACAACTGTTGCTAAAGATATGAAAGAACACCTTTAAACAAGGTTTTCAAATCTGATAGGAAATAACAATACTAATAAGTTGTTGGAATAAGCTCATCTGTTCCTGAAAATAAAAAGTACATTAAGCCATACAACCTGGATTTTCACAAAATCCCTCCTGAGAGGCCTGAAGGAGGTGCAGAAGTTAAGGTTACAAGGTACTCTTCTATTATGAGATACAAATAACTTAAAAAAACCGAAAAAACATAAAATCAGGGAATAAATAATCCTTTTTTAAAGAAAGGAGACTATAAGTAGATATCAAAGGATTTATATCAAATTTTTTTAATGGTTTTAGCAAACATTGAGAAAAGATAGTGAACAATGGTGATGTTGAATCAGCAGGAGAAACATGAGAAAGTTTAAGCTAGGACAGAATACCATAAACAACTTACAGATCCTGTTTACAATATGCTGGGGGAGCATTATGGCAGGTTAAATACAGATTAGATAGGTGAACAGTGATTCACATTAAAAGGAACCATATTAGTGACTCATATGGTAATAACCAGGGAAGGAAAGATGTATCATGGTGGATGCGTCTGCTTATTGAAAAACTAGCTCAATGAGCAGAGATAGTTAGAAGAAAGCAGAGTGTTAGGCTGTATCGAGATGAAGACAGAAATAATGCTGAAAATATTACAATGCTATTATGTAAAATAGTGATGGATACTCACTGTGACTATGGCATTCAGCTCTGATCACAAAATCTCAAAGAGATTAGGGTGGAAATTGAAATGGTTGGGAGATGGGCACTAAAAATTATTAAAGGCAAAGTAAAACCTGTTTATGAACAGAGATAAAAAGGACACAGGCTACAACAAGAGTGCAAACAGATGTCTACTTTAGAAAGCCTTTATAATTTCTAGGAGAATTGTCAGCATATGCATAGATGCTGCTGCTTTGATTAGCAAAATCCTGGAAGACAGTGAAAACACTGAAGCTTTCACTACTAAGTGTAATTTAAAGAGGAACAATCTTTACTGTAGGTAGTTTATAGAACATGTATCAGAAATGTCTCTTTATTCTTAACACCAAGATGAATAAGATTACAATGGAATTGTTTGTGTACCTCAAAAAGCAATCTATGTATGATGCAGAAAAAGAAGCACCACTTTACACCACACATAAGTAATCTATGAACTCATTTCCATCAGGAGACATTGAGGTTTCAGTCTGCCAAGTTTGAAAAAGTTGTATGAATAAATAACGCATGTAGTCTACCTAAGTAGAGCTGACTACAAACAGTATCTGAGGCATTTAAGTCTTCAGTCTCCAGGCAAAAAGTACACATTAGCATGCATTACTTAGCAGCTAAAACAGGCTATGCAGGTTCAGTTACTGTGACTCAGCTAACAAGCAGCAGGTTACTGTCATTGCTTGCAATCACCTCTCTCTCTCTCTCTCCTGCAATACTTTGTTTCCAAGGAAGTGACAAGTCCAAAGTTAAACTAGGATAACCTGCAACCAGAAAACTTAATATGTTATTTATAATTTCCTCATTTACTTCTTCATGACATTATAAAAACTTCTCCCATACTTGTCTTGAACTTATCTTTTCCCCTTCTGAAGCTTCTGCCATCAAGTTACAAGGCACCAAATGCAGTGTGCCACCATTTAAAAAAACTATTTTGAATTTCTGCTCAGCCCTTTGATTTTGAGCACTCAGTTCTTATGAAAACGAGGTTTTAAACTTATGACTAAATATGCTACCATTAGACAAAACCTACAGTTTGGCTAAGTCTTCACCCAGACAATAAGACAAATTCTGAATTTCCTTATACTTTGTGTAACTCTATTTACTTTTCAAATGATATGACAGCTTGTATAGTACTAGCTCAATTGCTTTCAATTGTCCATCAGCGTTATTCCTATGAGGAATCAAGCACTCATACCTCTTTTCTGCTCCTGCTGAAATCAATGGCAAGTTTTCCTTTGCCTTCCTTCAGTAAAAGCAGAGGAACCAGTAGAGGGAGCACAAATACATAGAAATAATTTTCTGAGATTCCTATAAACACTATAATATGTAGTATTTTTTAATATAGTATTTGCATTATTTCTTCCCCCCGATCAAAAATACTGGCTTGATCACGCTTCCACAGGTGTAGATAAGGAGACTCTGTGTTGTTTGGTGGCTTTTCCTGCAACCTCTGGGACCTCAGGACTCTGTGTGAGAGGCAGAGGCTGGACCTTGTGAAACTGACCTTGCAAAATAATGTTTTCTACTCAGACAGCACTGCTACAGTGGTAGTTTTTCTCTTTATGTGAGCCCAGTGCCACCAGCCATGCAGAGAAAGGTCACACCTCTGTCCCCACTCTTTCCACTGGTGGACATTGCCTGGAAAAGGTTGCTTTGCTGCAGGACTCAGCAGGTGCATTGCTTTGCAGGTGAGATGGTCTCAGGGAATAATACAGGACATCTATCCCCTGTACTTTCTAAACTTCATGCATTTCAAATAGGATCTCAGGATTGCAATGCTTTTCAGAGCTTCCCCCTTAAAGGAGGGAAAGACCTAAACTCTTCAGGGGACTGACTCAAAAAAACCCCCAAAGAATCCCACCCCACATATCCCCAGGAATACAAATGGAAACTCCTGAGTTTTTTACTCCGTTCTCAGGCTTTACAGTGCTGGAAAACACAGAGTCCACCCTCCCATCCATCCCACTTTATTTAAAACCACGTATATGCAACAACTGCAAAAGTGTTTGACAGTAGTGTAGGTCTCCTCCCATTAAAGAAAATACAAGGCAGATGAATGACAAGAGCTTTGGAAAATGTCTCTGCTAGATAGCACAGAGCATAAGATGGAAAAAAGAGAGTGTAACCACTTGTATATGACACAAAATAAACAAAAAAAGTTATCTCGAAGATCAATTGGCTCTCTACTTCTAAACGGGGAAAAAAATCATCAATTTGGAATGCAGGGAGCTCTGGGATTCTCAGAAACATACTGTTGCCTGCAACTGGAGGTGTAGGCAGGACTAGCAAACAAGCACTACTAGCTAAGCTGAACATTTAAATGAGTGACACTTTTATAAATACCTTTTATTGGTAATCACATTTGATGTCTTTTCCATCCTTAATTTCCTTTCAGAGAAGAAAGTTGGCACTATAATCCTTTGATCTACAGATGCAGACAAAACTAATGAATTTCACTTTAGAGTACTATGAAAAGAACTGCAGAGTCCTTCTCAGACCTCAGTAAAGTTACTGCACCCACTCTGAATTCTCTGAATTCTGTGAACTACTTGGTGCCTTACAGTGAATGATGGTTTCCCTAAAAATACTTTCTGTGTGCAAATAGGCAAAATCACATCTTACTTTCCAGTGAATGTTTGTTTGTTTTTCTTTATTTCTCTGCACATTCCAAAAAAACTTCAAACCTCAGTCTACTGAGTGACCATTAATGAAGGAACTGAACTTTATAAAGGCTAGATGGGCCTCTGCTGTCTCATATTCCTACTACACTTTCACTGCGGAGTTTCTCAGTTGACCCTATAATGACCTTTAGAAGAAAAAAAAAAAGGATAACCCCATAATGTATAAACAAATAATATGATATGATATTGTATTATAACTACATATAGAGCAAGCACTATTTTACTATGTCTAGTAGAATTCATATTTGGTTAGTAAAAATGGGAAAGAAGTGGGAGTTTTTAGAAAGGCCATGAGGGAGTCTGTGAGGAGTAGAAGATTTCTGCACATCTGTTTTGATTCAGGCTACAGACACTTTACCTGCTGCCCTGGTTTGAGCGGTGACAGTGTTATTCCCTGTGTATTGATCACTGGCAGTATCTGGTTGCCGATGACTGTAGCGATGATCTGACCCTGGGCGTTGGTCAATAACTGTGGAGTTATCGGCTGCACCTGAAGTCCCTGAGCTCCACCTGCTGCCTGGCTGGAGGGGACTGGATTAGGCATCAATGGGATTGTTCCAATAATCTGGAGAAAAGGACATAGAAAAGGAAAATGCACACATGCCACATATACTTACCACACACAATGACTTGTTTTATTGCTTAAATCAAATTTATATGAAATAAGCACAGTGAGACAAATGGCAGGCTGTGGGTGGGAAACAATTGTTCCTTTACTGAGGCGATGAAGACTTTCAAACTCATTTGTTGCATCACTTATCACCTGTACATTTTACCACCATCCACTCTCATCCCCAGCAAATCTAGTGTGGTTGAGAGTGTGTGAAAGAAATGCTGGGCCATGCTCTGGCCCCTGGATGATGATGTGTCCCACCCCTCATTTGAACACAGAGTGAAATAGGTGCAAATATCAGTCCTATTTGTCTTGCTTTCTACAACTCATTTGTACAATGTTATTACCTATGAACTGAGATTCTTGTGTAATTTTCCCTGATATACTGATACCTAGTGCTCTAGATGACCACATGCACTATCAGGATGGAACAAAGAGTTATTACTGCCTTTCAGGGCATAGCTTATCAAGATATGTTCATAAAAATGCGGCTGCTTTTGAATGACAACGAAGTAATACAACACAATGGGAGGGGTGCTGTTAGATAAAACATTTTAGCTAACATTTCTGGGGCAAGTACTTGAAGAAGGAGACACTTGTGACATCCCAGATTTCAAAATACGGTGATTTCCTAAAATGTGACTGTGCCTGTAAAACCAATACTAGGATGAGATGTCAAACAGATACCGTAAGAAAGCTTGTCAGTCCATAAGCTACTAGGTTTGCAAAGTTATACTGTTGGAAGACTCTTTTTACAAGTCCTAGAGCATCTGAAACAAACTTCTGATAAACTTGTGAATAAAAACAAACTTTCTTTTTTGAAGAAAACAACAAATAAAGCTAGATTATTGCAACAAGAAAAGTAAAAAAAAAAGTAAAATAGTAACAAACCTTTCAAAGCAAAGCACATTTCTATTTCCTTCACTGCCTTTCATCTGACTTTCTCCATCATAGCCCGCTGCCAATCTATCCCATTCTAATGCTTCCAGTCTTTCCATTCCAGAAGCCTTTCTTCTTCCACTTTATTCTCAACATCCACCACACTGCACATCCCTTCTTTTCTCCACTAGCATGATCCCAGTTGCTCCGTGCCCGTTATTGCATACACTGATTAATGTAGACCTACTTGGCTGCTAAGAAAAAGGATTATGGCTAATTTCTACCTCTTATTCCTCAGTGGGGATAGTAACAGGGTACCTTTCTCAGTATGCTGATTCTCATTCCATTTAGGAGCTTAAATAACTTTTTAGATCTCTTTATTTCTGATAAATTTTGTTGAAACTAGTCAGCTGTTTCAAAGCCGTTAAGTATGTATGGAAAGATGTATGAATGGAAAGAGAGAGAGAAAAATAGATGACACTGGTCATAAGACTACTTTCCTCATGAAAACAGGCTAGAGATTTTTCTAATGAAACTTGAAGGAAAATTTGTCTCCAAAAAAACCCCCACTCCTATTGATTTCAACAATTACTTTATATTATATCAACGGGAACTGTACAATACAGTGTGAAATTAGCTCTAAAATAACTGTATAGTGGAAACATCAGTGGCTTTGTGGGCAGACCTCTAAGTTACTTTCTGAGAATGCAAAGCTAAGGGAACAACTCTGAATCTCTTGCTAAAAATACCGCTCCTTGAATACTGTGACCGCTCCTCGAATATTGTGTTCAGTTCTGGGCCCCTCACCACAAGAAGGATGTTGAGGCTCTGGAACGAGTCCAGAGAAGAGCAACGATGCTGGTGAGGGGGCTGGAGAACAGGTCTTATGAGGAGTGGCTGAGAGAGCTGGGGTTGTTTAGCCTGGAGAAGAGGAGGCTGAGGGGAGACCTCATTGCTCTCTCTAACTACCTGAAAGGAGGTTGTAGAGAGGAGGGAGCCGGCCTCTTCTCCCAAGTGAGGACATGACAAGAGGGAATAGCCTCAAGCTCCGCCAGGGGAGATTTAGGCTGGACATTAGGAAAAAATTCTTCATAGAAAGGGTCATTGGGCACTGGAACAGGCTGCCCAGGGAGGTGGTTGATTCACCTTCCCTGGAGGTGTTTAAGGCATGGGTGGACGAGGTGCTAAGGGCCATGGTTTAGTGTTTGATGGGAATGGTTGGACTCGATGATCCGGTGGGTCTCTTCCAACCTGGTTATTCTATGACTCTATGATTCTATATAAAAAAGACGTATGTATGAACTGCATTGTGAAGAAAAGCAGGGATCTGCAGAGATGTCTGCATGTTTAAATCGCCAGCGGTGGTACGCAACAACCCCAGAAAATCCATCCTCAGGAAAGCATCATGCAGTGCTATCCAAGCTGGGGGGACAGGTGGCTCTTGTCAGAGGGTCACACTCTTCCTTCTGTCATTAGGCTACGATATGATGCTATCAAGTAACAGTGTCGTAATGAGAGACTGCTCCTTCAGTCACAGCTTCGTCGTGTGCCTCTAGGTAGGCTCAACTGTGAAGTCCAATGAAACAACTTAAACAGACTCCTTGAGTGAAAAGAGTGCACTACCTCAGCTCAGCTAACAAGTGGTTGAGTGCTGAAGTCATCATCAATATACCAAACTTTCTCAGTTAGATGAAGTTTGTATAGGAAGACCAGAAAGCCATAAAGGCGCAGGTCAGCTCTCCTATGGGAGGACCTGGTAAAATGGCAAGGCCACCTGCTAGGCCATATTGTGAGTGCTGCATAGATTAAAACTGTTCAAACCCTGCAAAGATATCATTTAAGTTCTCCTTAATGCATTTCTAAAGGGCAGACATATTGATAAAAATTATTGCCCCCATTTTCCAGAGTATGAAAGTGAAGCACGATGGAGCATATTCAGAGAGAGGAGGTGATTCGGAGCATCAGTCTTCTAAACTGGAATTGCCTGAAAGCTTCTCTCTGCAGACCACAGTACTTTTATATTTTCTGAAGGTGTTCCTAGCTGAACTGCAGCTGCTTTGCAGTTCATATATTAAGATGGGTATTCGCTGAAGAGGGAGGCATTTATTTACAACATTATCAGATTTCAGAATGTTTTCTAAAATCTGACTTTCAGCATTAAATACAACTTCCATGCAGTGCAACATGTAAATTTCTCCCAGTTTTTGGTGACCTAAAGTATTTATGGGTCACACGTATATTCTTTCACTACTAATGATGTCACCGAACATGAGGAATAATCCTTCTTAATTTTATCACCTGAAACATAGCAAAGGCCCATCCTTCCTTTGCCATATCAGTAAAGGACGTGACCTTGGAGTGTCATTACTCCAATTCAACTTTAACTATCAAGGTCCTAATCCCAGCAAAGCAAAAAGTGCTGCGCTGGTGTTATCAGTAATAGAAATGTTTGCATTCACATTTAAAATGCATTTCTTGGACTGCAGTTGGACATTTTATAGAATGACAGTGCTGAAGTGGACAGTTTGTAAGGTCAGAAGCAGAAGGCTATCTATATGTATTAATGTGTGTCACACACGGCTCTGTGCATGGTGTGCTGTACATGCACATGGCCAGAGACAGAGGAGGGAAAACAAACAGCTATGAGAGGTGTTCCAAAAGGACAAAGGAATAAATGCCCTCAGATATGTTACCGTAGGAGTCAAGGGTAAATTTGAATGGGAAACAGTTTTCCCACTTTGTGAAACTTACCAAAATATCAATATTGTTTTTTCCTGTTTCAAAACAAATAATTTAAAATCTTGTCTGTTTTTTCACAGAATCATAGAACAACCAGGTTGGAAGAGACCCACCTGATCATCGAGTCCAACCATTCCTATCAAACACAAGATGTCAACCTGTCTCTGGTTAACCAGCAGGGCTACTATTTATGGCATGCATATTTGATATGGCTAAACCCAAATACAAGTTTCTCCTTTTGAGTTCCACCTTCTCCAAGTACCCTTTCCCAAATATCCCAAGAGGTCCCTGATCCACACTGCTTTGTATGAGTAAGTACAATGTTGACTAAGGAAGAGTCCTGAGTCTGGATACCTCTCTTCAAACCTTATGTGACTATCCTGATGTTGGGCCAGACTCTCCTCCAACAATTTTGATGAGAAAGTCCATCCTAGGCCTTGCTAACCTGCCCTTCTAAAGTACCTTGAAAGCTGGCATTTTATGAAGACGACTTACTGGTTTGATACGTTTAAATTTTCTGAAGAAATAAAACAAGACAATGCCAGAGTCTTGTGACGCTGGATCATGACAGTATAGACTATTTAATTGCCAGTGATTTTCCTAGTGGGGAGGCAATTCTCCTTTCTAGCAAATGCCGCTATTTCAGATTATATTCAAGGACAATTCAGGAACAGCATGTGACAGGGACATTCCACACAAGATACTTCAGGAATCATACAGTCACAGAATGGTTTGGGCTGGAAGGGACATTTTAAAGAGCATCTAGTCCAATCCCTCTGCCGTGGGCTGGGACATAGAATCATAAAATTGTTTGGGTTCAAAATGACCTTAAATATTATCTAGTTTCACCCCCCTCCTTGCCCCCCCACCATGGGCAGGGACACCTTCCCCTAGATCAGGTTGCTGAAAGCCCCATCCAACCTGTTGTTGAACACCTCTAGGGATGGGGCATCTACAACTTTTCTGGGACATAGTAGAAGAGGCTTCTTACTCTGTCAATGTTTGGACTCAAATTCATAAACTAACTCACATGTCAAACACATTAGTGAGAAAAAAGACCCCACATCCCTAAAAGTCCTCATGTTACAAAGATACAATTAATATAATTTAAAAAGTTTTGGGTTTTTTTTACACAACACACTTGACTTTCACAATTCCTTTTATATCTCATACAACTGAAAGCAAGCACTAAGTATTCATAGAGGAGTTGCAAAAGAGCTATTGCATGGAAAGCAACAGACAGCTTTGAAAATCCAGGGTTTACCTCAAGGAACTCTTTTATCAATTCTCCATAACCTGTAAGAGAGACAGGCACAGTAATCTGCAGAGCGCTGTTGATTAAAATAAATGACACCTGGTTGTATCTATATGAGGTACAGGTTCCAGATATAGGCAAAAGTGTGTAGATTTGACATTGGAAATCCCACCAAGATATTTAATGTAAATTCAGATTTCAGCTTTTTTACAGAGATAGGATTTTGGTCCACCTCTAATTGAAACACCAAGGCTGTTGTCAGAAGCCTTAGTGGAGTCAGATTCTCACTGCAAGTATTCAATAAGATTCTTCGTTTTTGTTTATTGGTATGTCAAGGGCAGCTTAAGGTACATAGTGAGCAGTTTCTACAGTAGTTAATTTAGTTTTTTATGCTTCCAAATGTTAATTAAGTTTTGAAAATCAGTGATTTGCTTCTAACTTCAAAAGAAATTCAGGGTGATTTTTAAGAGCATCTGAGTATTTTCCATTGATGAATCTGTTACTGTCATTTTAGTATGCTAAGATTTCAAGATATCTGAGGTCAGGCCTCTCAGATTTTATATCTAGAATCATTGCCATCCTCGTGATCAAGTGTCATTTATATGAAATAAAGTCATAAGGCTTGGCTTAATTTGTTGATCTCCTACATACCATGGGCTCGGTGGTCATTGCCTACATAGTCCTGTAAATTCATCTGCAATGGAAGCACAAGTACACAGCTAAAGTGAAGGTAAAAATCCAAGGAACGGGGCTCATCATGGAGGAGAAAAATCCCAGAGCCACAGCATATCAACAATATCTGAGTGTTACCCCCTGCGGCAGGGTAACAGCCTAGCACTTATACACTGAAGTGCTAGTCGCTACTGTACTGTTAAACAGATTTTGGTCCCTTGCCCTGCTCAGTAAAGGTATCTTTTCAGAAACAAAATAAAAACACCCGCTGCCCTAAAAAATTGTCTCTTAAACAACTCATCCTCAAGAAAGAATAAAAAAAAAATAAATCCATTTTTACTCTTTTCTGTCTGTAACATATCTTCATGTTTAATTGCCTTTGTGGATTACTTTGCTGTAACTCCCAGGCTGAAACTGCAGGCAGAAGCTGAGTGACTGCTCAGAACTTCTGGGGATAAATGTCTAATTGTAGCCCCATTTGTGCTGCAGATATAAAACCAGACTTTGCATAACTATGAAAGACTAATTGCTTATTTCCCCACAGTGAGTCTTTCCTTCTGGCTCCTAATAAACCAGATGTGTTTTGATTTTAGGTAAAGTTACTAGGCTACTCTAAAATGGAGCATACAACTGTTTTTTACTAAGTTCTTCTCCCTCTCCCCTGACTGGAAACAGGAATTCTGTCTTACTTCATTGTTTTCCTAGCACAACAGAAGGAATATTACAAACTGTAGCCAAATGGTGTTTCAAAATCTGTCTTTGTTTCTGCTGGGAAAAGGCTAAGTAAAATCAAAGACTGACTACAGTGGCTTGTTGTTACTATCAGCCAGGGATAACATAAAGAAGTTCTGCCATTTCATCTGAAAAAACTTTTAATGAAGAAGGGAAATGTGATGTTTTTTCAGTAGTATCATAAAAATGAATGTCTCTGGTTTTATCATTGTCACGAACCTTTAAATATTGAAGGTTACTTATTCTGTTTTGAACAATGAAAGAACAATATAAGAGTAAATATAAAACCAGGGCAAAATTAAAAGGAACAACATAGGAATTGTTCAGTAAAATGAGGCAAACTACCATATACACATAAGCTATTTTAACATTCAAACTGTGAAAAGAATGCATGAAAGTCTTACTCTTATATAGTGAGCCAAGGAATCTCTATTTGAGTGAATGTTTGCTCATTTAAGTACTCTTCTCTCATCTTAATTTTCTAGTCCTTAGAATATAATCTGAAATGAAAGCCATCTTTGGCTTTTGTTCAAACTCTGGTGTTTTTTTTACTTTTACAGGGCCAAAAGCTAATTGAACCCCAGCAGTCATACCACCTGCAGTTCTTTGGACAGCATTTATGGTTTGGTTCATTTTCTATAGTTTTGCAAATTCCCTTCAGAAGCTGCTTTTGATATGTTCCATCTTGGATGGTCACTGTATCAGCAGGAGTTAATTTAAGAAGATAATCTAAGGAGAAAATTACTTAGGAAAAGACAGAATAATGAGAATCTGCACAGAATTCTTTAGACTCTGTGCAGCTGGGCCTTTCTTAATAACACACACACACACAGAGACAGACATATATATACACACACTACCTATATAAATTATAAACACAGGGACAATTTTTTAAATACATATCTATGTATGATTTATTATCTACCAATATCAATAAACCCTGCAATTTATATGTTGTATACTACTATGTAGAGTACCAATCCGCATTCTGAGAAACTGGAAGCATGAATACAAGATCAATTTGCAGATTTAGTCTGAAAGAAATGCAACTCTACCTCATTCTTTGGAGTAGCAAAATTATTATTCTTGAATCTCAAGATAGGATGAGGCTCAGGCTGCCTGTGTCTTTCAAAGTATTACTAATTAAAGCGGTATTATTTTATGCAAAGCTTGCAAATTTCCTTTACTGCATTAAAATTCTTGAGAACTCAAAATTGGCCCAACAAAATGTTGTTTTGAGAACAAGGCATAAATTAATGCTAGAAACAAGCACATATCAAACTGCACTTCTGCGTCAACATTTAATGTAGTGAGTTATAATTTTCAAGGGCAAATATTATTCATATATCATACCATGTAGTGGATTGTAAGCATGTATGGTTTGTAAGCATCATAATGGACCACTGACTTTGACATTATGTCTGACTTTCTCAGTGCTTTTAATTAGCAAATAATGTTTCTATACTAACAGCAATCTATTCAGGAATTTGTTTGTCATCTTTCTAGGAATTAGGTGGTGAAAATTTTCTCAGGCAAATACGTTGTGTTCTGTTAGCAGGGGCATGTATATGGTCACAAAACCAGAATGCCTCCTTTATCAGACCTCCCAAATAATACAACATAACATTTTCTTATTAGAAACACCTCGAGATATGTAATTACCAAATTAAAGATATTGAGTATAATTACCAAATTAAAGACATTGAGTATCTGCTGAGTTATCCTTTCCAAGCAACCTACTTATTGGATTTAACTTGATTTTAAAATCAAGACGTAAGTCAGGCACAAGGACCCCTAGAGGTCACAGTTCTCTGAGTTGAGCAAAGCAACTGATGATTTTTAATTAGATTTTCAGGTCCCAAGCATTTCTGAAAATCAGCTTGCTAGATTCTTATGAAAGTGTTTATTATTTTAGATGATTTGATGGATGACTTGTATATAATACTTTAGCAATATTTTTGTTTGTTATGGCAACAGATCCATAATATTGCATTACGACAAAACAGCCAATACCATCATAACAGAGTTGTTAGAACAAACCAGCCATAATTTCTAATAACATTTGATGATCACACAAAGAAGTCTCTGTTTTTTGTATTTGTCTGCTTGTCTCATAAACCACAAACAGCTTTCCTGACTGCTGACAGGAGGGCGTAGACATGCAAATACACTTTTGTATGTGTGGTTTTGGTATTTTTTTTTAATGTAAATGCCCTTGAGAACAAACAGTGTTGGTATTAATTTTCTCAGAAAGTGAATACAAAGCAACTGAGCCACCAGCATGAATGTCTAGATTTAATTACAGTGAAAATGTTTTGGTAAACACTCATTCACCTCTACTTTCTCTTCTTGGAGGCAGAGATTTTCACAGTTGCCTGCAGAAGTATCATTGCTACTTTGTCTTCTCTGAAGACTTCAATGTCCACTAAGTATCAAGCATCTCAGAGACAAGAAATCCCTGTTGTGAAATAAAATTTTTTGACTTTTGCAACCTTTGTATATATGCTGCATCTGGAAACTTCGCTTTTACTTTGTGTCTTTGGATTACAAACCATTTAGAACAAGGTTTACCTCGTTTCAGCATTAATATAATATAAATATTTACTGCTACATCTCCCTTACAAAGAGTGGACTTACTTTCAGCCATATCAGAATCTAAAATACTGGACAGAGAGCAGAAGAAAATGTAGGCATGCCTACACTTTGTAATACATACCATGCTGAGCCATTCAAGGCTAGGTTGGGAAACCAATTGCCCTTTCTCAGCAAGCCTAATTAGGCCAAGCACAGTGCGATTAGCTTGCTTCTGTGCTATGGTGACATTATCAGCTGGTTTGGAACTAGCTTTGCTGCGTGGTGTTGTATTGCACTGTACTGGCCTACTATAGAGATTCTATCTAGATGTTGGAAGCCAGAACTAGGCAGGATTTAGAAAGTGTTCTTTGATCCTGTGGTTTTTAAATAAGAGCTGCTATTGAGACATAATACTGTGTAGATGTGAAAACGATAATGTTGTAATAGTTCTCATTGAAATAATGTTGTTTTAAATTTTCTAGTTGTAATAGTACCCTTTTGAAAATGGGATCTTACATGCTATTGTTAATGTCCATGTCTGGGTGAATAGAAGAATTTTTGGTGCTCTAGTTCTATTTTTCCTTCTAGTTATTTCTTTCAACTTGTTTTGCAAAGATAAGAAGCTGTATTAAGGAGCTGCGTGCTCTCAACTGCCTTCAGTAGGCAGTCACTGCTGTTGCTGTTTTATCTTGTGATACTGTTCCTGAGGAAGATATTCCACCAGAAGTACAAACGTCTTGCACCTATATGTTAAATTTGGAATCCTCAAAAATTTCTTTTTCTTTTTAATTTTAATTTATGAAATTTCCTCAGGAAACAGAATTGTATTCTGGACAAATGACTTTGAAAGCTTAATGATGTTTTACTCTAGCCTTAACTTGTCTGTTTGGAATACCAATGTGTGTTTTCTTGGACATTTCTCCATGATAAACTGGACTGAAATTATTAACCGTCAAACAATCTTCAGATACAATCTTTAGGCCCACAGTTCATTAATTAGATTACAGGTCAAAGATTTCTAGGTCATCAATATACTAATCTACTCTCTTCTTCTCATTATCAAATTACATACAATATATGAAATATTTATCAGAGATCATTAGATTTCTCGGTCTGTAACTCTTAAAGGTGAAATCAGCTAGGCATACTGATTCATTCCATCTCTTCAGATTTAGCCAAAACTTATTACAAGAAGGTTAACAGATATTGCAACCAATCAGTAGCGATGATACTAAACATTGCTGTCATACAGCCGTATGCTATTACAAATCTTGAGCTTGCTGCCCAGGTGCAATGACTACGGATGACACAGTAGTTGTCTGTCAACTCACCACTTCAACATTGCACCTCTGCAACAAGACATTCTTTTAGATACAAAGTCATGCCCTACTTCAGGTCATGTTTCTACAATGTTAGATGGTCTGGACCTTAGTTAAATACAACATAAACTGTTGACTAATTAATTAAGAATTGTAACTTTCAATATGATGTTCTACAAAATATCATGGCAAGGCTGATTTGAACCACTGTGCAAACCTTTGTACCTGGCCAGACAAATGTACTACTGAAACACTTTAAACTTTACAGTGCATGCATTTCTTCAACAAGAGATTTTCAGACTGCTAGGAATGAAACACAACACTAATGACCAGCATGACTGTGGTGGAATGAACCATTCTTAATTTCCTCCATATTATGGATCCTCACTATGGAAACGAGAATTCCAGCCTGTAAAGTGGATTTTTCTTATAATAAATAAAAATTACATGGAAGTTCAGGATAAGAAGGAAAAACTGAAAGGAAGTGAGAAAATGTAGAAGGGTCATATGCAAGGTGTTGGATGGAAAATGGTCGTAATTCCAAGATTCTGAATCTGAATCTGAATCTCTAGGGAAAAAATCCTTCCTGAGATCAGATATATCTTCTCTTTGCCATGCAATCATCAGAAAAAGGGTTGATTGTTCATTTCAGTACCAATGCTTCCTTGAAAATTTGCTGGCCAAATATAAACCATACTTAATACTTCTTATCTTGTGAAATTTGATATGGCTGTTGATTCAGCACACTGTTCAGCTAGTCATCTGTAATATGTTTGTTTAAATACTATTTGTCTCCCTGCCAGTCCTCCTATGAGCCTTATGTAATTTTTGTATGGTTACTTAAGAGTTATCAAAAAAAGACACATATAAAGGTAGGAGTGGTTATTTACTGAATGCACTATCAGCTGGTTCTTTTCTTCTATGTTAGTAGCAGGAGTGTGTGCTTCACTGCTTAAAACTGCAATGGGTAAAGTAGTTCACATTATGAAATGCATCATTAATCCATTTCACCTGACCTGACACATAGAGGGGAAAGAAAGGTGTTCTGCTCACATATTAACCACTTGATTTAATTGTATGCTGGACACCACCCAACACAAATCAGTGTTACAATAATAAGTTCTGTAATACAGACACTTCCTACATGTGATGGTATCTACCACAAATGACTAGTTCTAGCATTTCAGGACAAAACACCCTCCCGATGCAACAACACTTAACTGAGGAGGTAGCTGTCTATAGATTTGGAGATGAATATATGCTCCATTTCCATTAGCCAAAATACTTTTTATTTTGCAGTAGTTTACATACAGATTTCAGACCCTATCAGGGCTACCCATTTATTTTTGTACACTCAGGATATTCCTAACTTAATCAAGTATGCAAAAAATGAACGTTAAATCTAATTGAATTATTCTCAAATTTGTGGAAAACATAACAAGAGGCCATGTTTTATGAACCTGTTAGGAAGATATGCAGCTTAATGATCAGTTTCATTCAGGGCTGATCCATAAGTTTGCTTAAGGAAGAGTTGAATAACTGTATTTTTCTTATTAAAAGCAACAGTGGCCCTGAGGTAATCCCTTCTTTATCACCTACATTGCTACTGTACTGAGCAATATGCTCCTGATACAGAGAGGCATACTGAAATGTCTATGTATTTTGCTATGAATTCAAACTGCTTCATCTTCTGCTAGCAGCAGAGCCCATATTCTTGAAGCCTGTTCTGTGGAAGATGGAGCATCATGGGCACTTTATACGTTTTCTATCCTTGCCTGTTCTTTCTTTCTCAGTCCTAAAAATATTTCCTTTTCTTTTAGGTTGTGACTCGCAGAGGACCAAAGGTAGAGGGTTTCCTTTACCCTTGACTCTAGTGGACAAACAGGATAAGGGTAGAGATCAGCTGTTTCCAGGATCCCTTCTCTGTCTGTGTATTTGTCACTTGTCTTACACTGTAAGTTATTTTGGGCAGGCCATCATCATTTTTCTGCGTTAGAACCAGGCCTTGGCACAGTATTACAGTTATGTTTATGGTAGTGCTGTACATAATAAGTACCCACAATCCTATCTATCATTAAAAAAAATTGCTATATTATGTAATATTCTCGTATTTCCTTTTAGCTAATATAACTGAAGACTGTGATGCACTCTATCAATACAAGAAAGCAAGATAATACTGATGCACTTTCTGTTGAAATTTCCTGGTATTAATGGTTCCTGAGGGAAGAACTAAGGGGGTGCTACTTTACCTTCATCAGCACTGAAACACTTCCAACACAAAAGGAAAGATGTTAAGCTCATTTTTACACACAGTGGAGAATGCTTAAGAACATGGCTACAAGCTGGGGGAAAAAAAATGATAATGCTGGAAGAGACCCTTATGCTTACAGCTTATTTTAAATAGTTCCCTACAGCTATTGTTTTGCTCAACTTACTCTTCAGCTTTTGCAGCTGGGGTGTCAGTGGACCTCAATTAGTTACACTGAATAAACAGATCCTTCTCAGGTTCGGAAGACATTCACAGTTACAGATACAGCCTTTCTCTTCACCTGTTACTCTAGATATTCCTACCCAGGAGAAGCCAGAGCACTTCTACAGCTCAGCTTTGCAAGTCCACACTCAGAATCATAGAAACCTTTATACTGGAAAAGACCTTTAAGAGGATCAAGTCCAAACATGAACCTAACACTGCCAAGTCCACCAGCCTAACACTGCCAAGTCCATCACATCAAATCTCTCTCTCCTGGTATGTAATGCCTTAATGTGGAAATGATCCAAACAAAGCAAGAAGGCTCCTCATGGAGTGATGCACTATGCTCACTGCCTGAAAGAAGCACAGAACACAACCACAGAAATCTTTAGTATATGAAAATTCACAAGTATGGTAAAGACCATCAGATGCTTCCTTCATTCAGGCTTTGCCTTACTTCAAATAGTCTCTCTGACACCAATCCATGTAGTAAGATACTAATTAATAAGACTAAAAATGGTGGAACCTCCTATAAGGGGAATAAAGATAATATGAAATGGGGAAATAGCAACTGCAAAATAAAATTTAGTTTTAGGTAGTTTCAAAATGCATATTGTACTTAGAAATTTCCTTGCAATACATTTTTTAAAAAACAACAAAGTTTCAATAATATGAACCCTCTATAAAGCACTTATTAATTCTTGAAGCAATAGTGGAGAAGATTCCCCAGTGTATGTGAATTGCAGCAGAAGAGGATGAGTGAAGTGCAAATGCCACAATATAATATGTGTATGGAACATTTTAATTGTGGATAATGGCAGATTTTCAATTTAATAAGTCAAGGATTTGCGATCATTTCTGAGACAGAACTGAATATATTAACTGCCCTTGAAACAGTATCAATACTTCTTCCTATGCAAGCAGAGCACAGTAAAATGCATTAAAAGATGAAAGATCTTCGATCCTTTTGAATGCTTAAAGATACCAGAACAGTGCCAATAAATTTTGAGGAAAAGGCTAGACATAAAAGAAATATTATTAATTGTCAAGATAGCATAATGTCCCAAAATAGTGACACACTGACTGTATTAAGGAGTACTTGGGACAATTTATTGCTTATAGTTCTACCCCACTGAATCTCTCAGGCCACAACGGCCTTTATTCCCTCTTAATTCAGGTGATGTCATTAGTACTCAAATATATTTGATCTTAACATACACAATAACTCTATATTTTTAGCCCCCAATATTAGGGAAAGAAAACTGTCTGGGATTATATCACAGTGTAGATCTTATAAGTCAGGAGCAGACTGAATAATGGGAATCTCAGAAGTCATTTACAAGAGCCACTGAGCTTCACTCAATGGTTCGCTGGCTCTGCCGCACTCAATGGTCTGCCATGGTTTTGCTGCCAGTTGCCAGGTAATATTTTCTAGGAAGATTTCATCTCTTGGCTTCACATTCATTGATAATAATGCCAATTATCTCTGGACTCCATTTTAGTTTGGAGCTACACTTGCATTATATTATGAGGATTTTCTCTGACTTGACTTCGACTAATAAAAACCAGTAGTAGATCTACTGACCTGAAAGCAATGACCTCCAGGACTTGAAGATGGCACAGGCTGATGTTTAGGTCTAGCAGTAGCCCATATTTCTTTTTAAATTATGAATGGTCTGAGGCTAACATGTACCCTGCCCAGCCTAGATCTGGTTTTAACTGGTTATCTAAGGCTGTGGTTTCAGTTGAAGCCAGAAAAATATAGGGATTCTCACTCTTTTTTCCCTGTTCATACAAAAACCATCCTGCCCAAAGGAGCAGCTCCATGCTAACCAAGTGAAAGACTTGTGACTAGCTGTAGAAAGAAAGTGGGAAATTCTGTTCTTTCATTTTTATTATCACTTCAAAATGGAATGTAAGATAAATTTAAAATTAAATAAAAACCTCAAAAATCTGAATCTACCTCTCTGGGGTAGATTAAGCCATTCTGATAAAAAAGGAAATATTTCATATTTATTTTAACCTTTCTAAACTTGAAAAAAACCACACATCTTCAAGCCAAAAATGTAAAAATGAGACACTTACGCCTTATCCAGACACTGCACTTTAAATTTTTACTGAACAAAATTTTTCAAAATGACATATTTTATATTCAGATTAAATGTCATTTTTCCTTCAGAAGTCAATGATGAAAAAATTGTCATTCAGTTCTGCTCACAATACTGCAGGAATTTGTATTAAAAGATTGATAAATGAAGCAATAAACTGTAATTATGCCTCACTGTTCAACATAAATTCAAATGCAATGCTGGAATCTTGAAGGATGCTCTGGATACCTAACGTATTTCCTTCTCTAGAGCCCACTGCGTTCATTACTAATAAGGTCTGCAAGAGCATTTGCACTAGGGCAGCCTCCAAGAGCCCAGCCAAGGACTAGAAGCCTGATTGGCCACGTAGTAGAGAAAGAAAGGGTTGAGGCCGTCCCTGTTTTGAAAAGGGAGAGGAAGCTGTCAAGCTCTCAGGATGGTAGTATGTTGGCATGATCCAGTGGCACAGAATAAAGTCCTCTGTTTCCCCAGTGAATCTGTGCCTGAAAATGCAAGAGACAAGGATGTTCCCTTCTTTACCTCTCCTCCACAAAGCTATAGTTATGTGTTGAGACCTTAAAACTTCCATTTACGCTGTAGCTTTTTACAGGGATACTTTTTTTTTAATCTCTTGGGACATGGGCAACTTGGCCCCCAGTTTGAGAATTGCTGCTCAGGGTGTGTGTGTGGGGAAATGTAAAAGACAGTGCTCAGTCCTCTCTGATTCTTCCTCCAGCCCCATGCTCTGAAAATACTTGCACGCATTTCTCCTCCATACCCTTATCCTGAATGATATTCAGAAAATATTAGTGACATCTAACATGATTCCTTTCCACAACTACCTGAGAGGAGGTTGTAGAGAGATGGGTGTTGGTTTCTTTTCCCAAGTGACAGACAGTAGGATTAGGGGAAATAGCCTGAGCTTGCACCAGGGGAGGTTCAGACTAGACATCAGGAAAAGCGTCTTCACTGAAAGGTTTATCAGGCACTGGCTGCCCAGGGAGGTGGCTGGGTCACCATCCCTGGAGGTATTTAAAAGATGAGTAGATGACGTGCTCAGGGATATGGTTTAGGAGTGGACAGATACAGTTGGAGTCAATGATCTCAAAGGTCTTTTCCAACTAAGCAATTATATGATTTTATGATGGTTAAGAGAGTCTGTACATCTACCAGCCCCTCCTTCCTTCCCTCACTTTCCCCTTCATCCCTCCCCCAAAAGAAAAGGAACCCATTTCTCATATTAAAAAGAAAGTTCATCCAGGCTCAACGTGCATAAGATTTGTCACCCAGGCTGCTTCACTCAGGAAGGAAAACGTAAAGATGAGTAAACAACAAATAACCTCAAAAAAGAAATGAGCATCTCAAAGTAGAAAAAAAAAGAAAAAAGTTATCAAATATGCATTTGTTTATCACAGTCAAGTTTCATGATTCAAACCTGATTCATATATATTTTATGAAGAGAATATCCATTGTGGTGGCAAAATTAAATGTATTTTGAAACTTGTATGTGACATTTATCTATCTGCTCTATCAGAAAAAAGTTGTCATATTCATTCAGACATATATTACTTTTTCAATTTCCTGTCAGTAATGTTTTTTTAATGTTCTTTAGGGTGAGACTACAGGATTTCTCATTTCTCACAACAAAGACCATAACTCATTAGAATTATGTTAATGAGTTTATACCTAAAAAAATTGCATCACTTTTTTTTAAGATCTGAACAATTTGCACTCTCATCCATGACAATGATGCTTTTTTTTAGTTTTTTTATTTTAAAGATAATCAGGCAAAGAATTGTTGGCTCCTATTTTTCCTTCTATTACAGATGTTCATCATATAAAACACAAACTTACGGTGCAATTTTATGATGATTCAGGTACTATTGTGAGCCACAAGAGATAACAAAGATAGCACAAGTATTGAAACTCCTCATCACATATCTTCCCTTCCAAAGGGATGATTTTGGAAGAAAGTTTATATAAACTCAGTGCTTAAAAATAAACAGCACTGTGCAGCAGGCAAGGCCAAAGGGTCATAGTTAGAGATGAAACAGAAACCAATTAAAATGAGTTAATTGACAAGAAGCTACAGCTCCCAAGCAGAAGTCTGGCTGGAGAGGTGTAAAGTGGAGATGGCACCTTCTTTCTTGGAGTTGCTATTCAAGCAATGCTGTAATAAAAACCTTATCTTGTGTCCCATACACTCAGTGTGAGTCCTGAGACAGATGTTGAAGTGCAGGGGGTCAAGGCCTGGGTAGAAAGGCTGTTTCATTCTTATGTGGGTTTTTTTTTATGTGCTAGTAATGACACCATCCACAATACAGAATAAAGCATGCTCTTTGCTAGTAAAAGATGAGGATTCCACGAGCAACATTCAAGTTACATTTCTGAACTAAAGCAGAATAATTGGAATCAAATCAGAGGATGTGCCATGGCATCTATGGATAAATAGTATTTAGGAATGAATATTAATTTAAATTACATTTGATAAAGCTGGTAATTATGATGGCCCAGCTTCAAAAGGCTAAGTTTGGCTTAGATATGTACCTAATACTATCTGAACACGGGCAAAGTAGGCTATTTTTTACGTCAGAAATTGTTATGTGTTAAGACCCTTCCACAACATTTGTGGCACCTGCGTGTTGGAGCTGTGCTGGAAATACTTTCAAGTTGGCCTGCAGTCTGAAGATTTACTATAATCCTTTTCTGTCCTAACCAAAACAACAATGCCCAAAGAAGGGCAAAAAAGTAATCTGCCAAAGGGAAAGATTCCTTCTTCACTACTACATGCTCAAAGTTTCTTTTTTTAAAAGAGAAGAACCTCAGAAACAAAAAGTCTTTATTTATGCACAACTGATTTTTAAATAACAACATCCTATTGGTTGAATATTTAATCTTACTTGAAAGAAAAGATACTCAACAGAAAGATCGTCCCTTCATATTGCTATCCATCATCTAGTTAAAGTAACAGTAAAGTTAAGTTTGTTTTAAATAATTCAAACAGATACCATTACCTTGGCCTCTGGGATGCTACTTCTCTATTTATTTGGGAAACACAAAGAAGCAAGCAAGCAAAACACGAGCACAATTTTCATAAAAACTGAATAGTGCCTCTAGACTCATCCCAAAAATAAAGCAGGTCAGTCAGTGTCGAATTCTGTGTGGCCATTACCAGCTGTTACCAGGACCTGAGCTAAAACTCTGGTGACTGTCACGGGGAGCTTAAGGATAACATTATCAAAAGGACTGAAGTCCCATTAAAAATGACTGGTGTGTAATATTCTAAGGATGGAATTTATGCATTTAATGTTAGCCATGTAACTATAGCAATCCAGTGGTAGAAGGTTATTCTAGCTCTCTCTGCAATGCATCTCTTTGCAAGGTGATTCATTTCAGCCTAAGATGCGTGCTCGAGATCAGCCAGATGTTTCATTCTTCAAGAGTGCTTTTTTCTTCTCTTATTGACAGAGAACACTAAGCAACTACCTTAGGTTTGATGCAATGTACACTAACTTTCATGTGATTAAAATTAGGGAAACCAAATCAAAGTCAGGAGTCTAATGAGATGTAGGACTCTGCTGAAGAATAGTCAATTCTAATACTGACCTACAGACTTTAAGTAATTTGGAAAACAGTTGCCTTCTTATTTACCATCTGAATATCTCAGCTGTACAAAAAAAAAAAGGATAAAATCATTAAAAAAAAAGTCACAGAGGCTTTTTGAAGCATGGAGGCTCAACTTTTCTTTTTATTTCCTTTGTGAGTTACTATTAAAATAAGACAAGGGCTTGAGAAGACCTCACTGATTGAAAAGCTGTTCAACATATACACAAAATGAAACCTGTTTGACCATCCCTGTCTATTGCAAACATAAATGCAGAGACAGAGATGATTCACTTAAATGACTTCAACCAGACTGGTAATATCTTGACACTTTTCACTGGGGAGGGTATAACTTACACAGCTTTTAAAAAGTAAGTTTAAAAAAGGACACAGCAATGTCTGCGGACTGAAGATTTATTAGGAAGATTCCCTAACCATCTCTTGGATGTCAAATTTCCATGTTCTGTGCAAACTCAGTGAGAAATTGCCTTCTTGACATGATACTCATTTATCTCCCCTCACTCTGTTTTCTTTGAGGGCTCCTTTTGCATCATTTGTTTGGTAGTATGAGGACGATTTAAATATTTCTGCATTTGTGCTCTTGCCAGAGACCATAGTGATTTAGTGAATCGGGCATGCATCATTCATGTTTGTTCCCTCTTTTCACTGCATATGATTTTAAGGAGAAATAAAAGGCAAGAGGTAGCCAAGGGTACAACTTGCCACAGTAAATGCTTTTTAGGAGGGGCCCTTTCTATTGATGGATAAGGTTGTGAAAATTTGAGCTCAGCTTTGTAATAGTTAACATATATATTTTAATCTGTATTCAGAAAAAAAAGGCTTCTGTTGTAGCATGTTTATTTGTGACATTTTATTCTCAACATATGGGATGTAACACATTGTTGGTTAAGGGCTTCCATGTAAGCAGAGGTCTAACTATTCATCGTTATGTGTGACAGAAACATAAAGGTATTTTAATAGGCAAACTCCTCTGTGTATCACTAACAGTATTTCTACGCTGGTAGTCTAACATTCAGGTTTTAAATAATTACCCTAACTGGCAAAAGCTGGCAAAAACTTGTCCAGATTTTTTCCTGTACTCCCTTTCAACACCCCATTATACCCTGAAAACAACATGGGCTGTGACTGGGATTTCAGTACATTTTCAATCAGTTCTTAGACTTCAAAGATGAGAACCTTATCAGGGCTTCCTTTGCCTTTCTGTATCTGATGAACAGAGTGTCAGACAGTTTTGTTCTCTTTGGACCTTTGTGAAGAAAACATAAAAATCTAAATCTTAAGTTTTCTAAGCAGTCATATAAATATTTAATCACAGTCCCCAGGAAGTTTTTTATCTTGGCTGTTGTGGCAAAAACACTATGATGTGGTAGAGAATAATGTAGTATTCTTTGCTAATGCAAATTACATACTATTCTCATTCAGAGGTGGGGACCTTATGATTTGTCTGCCCTCTGTGCCCATAGATTGTAAAACTTTCTGCTTTTCAACAATACCCATAAAAAACTTCTGTATTCAAATTCGTATAACTACCTGAGAGCAAAGATAGCTGACTCTCTTCTACATGTGTCTCTGCCTGAGGAATAGGTGTGATGGCTGGGACATTTCAGTGTATCAGAGTTATGAGACTCATACTTCTAGGTATAAATATAGACTATTCAGAGAAATGACACGTAGATTTAAACATACAGAGTGGTCCACTGTAGGTGCTAGTAATAATAGTGAGAGACTGCACATGTAAAACCTGTACATCAGTATCCGTACAACTAAAATTAACAGATCTAGACTGCAGAACCCAGAAGATGTGATTTAAACACCTAAAAATGTAACTTGCTTCCCAACACTTACAAAGTGGAGGCTGTGGAGGTGATGTTCATCAACATGACTGTCATATCAACAGGCAGACCATGCCATCCTGTGGGCAGGGGTTGGGAAATCTTTCCCACACAGTTCTGCTAACAAACCTCAGTTTTCTTGACCTTTTAAATAGTTCATTCTGGACTCTTGTGCAGTCTACAAGGAACCTCCTAGTAGTGAGAGGATAGAATGCTAACACACAGGATCCTTTAACTCTAACTTTGAAGGCATTCAGCGACACTTACATCTTGTTGAGAAATAGAACTCTTAGGTCTAATTAGTAGATTCCCCAGTTAATAGATTGCAGACAATTATGACCTGTGTACAACCATGATCATACATTTCTAAAATTACAATGGTGACAGATCTGAGGTAAAAGAGATCAGCACAGCAATTCACATGCCAAGATGAGAAGGTTTTGTTTATTTTCATTTGCTACTAGAAAAAAGGTTCAACAGATCTCAGAGACAGAAGCATGACTCAAGGAGGTAATTAAAACAATTGTAATCTGGGATCTGTGTGGGTACTTGTATCTTTCCTGGGGAGATGAGTGTGAAAGTCCAGGTAAGCTTAGATTCAGTTGTGTGTGTCCATATGTAAACACATGCATGTGTTCATGTAAGGGGGGAGAAATTAAATTGAAAAAATTGTAGACATCTACACCATTTGCCATATTTTAGGATTTTGTCAGGATATGGCAATAAGACTTAGAGGGATGAGCATTTTTCTGGGTTGGCCATAGGAAGCCTAATGGAGCATTTTGAAATAACTAAACTGGGACTGAAGACCTATGTTCAATTAACTGAATCTGAGATACAGCATATGGTGAAGAACTGTTGTCAGGAAACAAAAATGGTAGAGATGGGGGAAGCAGAACAGGAACAAGGGAATTGGATACTTTGGGATGTTTGAGTGTCTGTCACTGGCATTTGCACCAGGGACCTGTTCATCTGCACACTTGTTTCCACATGGTTTCATATTTCCACTTACGGAAGGAACCAAAAGAGCAAAACCAGGACAGGTGACAACAAACTAAGGCTAATAAAAAGAATTAATAAGGAGAGAAGTGAGGAAGTTTAGCATGGTGCCAATTCCTCCTCAGAGCTAGCACACTGCATTAACCTGATACTATCTTTTCTCTTTGAGGCTGTCTGTCTATCTTTGCTATCGAATAAGACGTATATCAGCTTAAATGCACAGCCTTCAATGAAGGGAGTGGATTAGGCCTCTGGAGATGATGAATAACAAGTTAAAATTAAACTTTTTTTTTCAGTTGGGCTGCAATGACCTATTTATACATTTTATTTCTCCCTAGCTAGCTTTTTTTTAACACTGCAAGATATACCTGGCCTCTCTCATCTCTCTCTAAACTGTCTCCCTGATGTCCTGATCACTCTCTGATCTATTTCTCTATCTGCTGGGTGGATGCTAATATGACATATCCAACCTCTAAAACAAACCATTTATTTTGAAACTTGGCTATGCCAGAGTATTTGATACGTCAAACATTAAAATGAATGTATATTTGGATATTGGGTACATCATGTCTTGATATTAAATTATCTCCTGAAAGGTGGGCTGATTTTTAAACTGGCAGGATTTATGTATTGCTTCCTCGAATCTCTAGCATGAAGCGAGACAAGGGAAGGTTTTCTGTAAAGCAGAGACAGAATTGCTCAAGGGCTATGAGTGTTTTCTTTATATTAATAAATTCTTTTTTGTGCTTAAGGAAAGAGATTCTGTCATTCTCTTCCATTATTATGTGACAATAATACATTAATCTTCTATGAGAGATACTTATCCTAGAGATAATATTTAATTAATGTGCAAAGAGGGAAGTTTAAGTGAAAAAGGTACTTTAAAAATCATATATATTTAATAACATCGGCATAGATATTTCAAAGTCCTTTTTTTTCTCTTTGATATCTGAGGCATTTGCATACATACATGCTGAAACCTAACACTCTCAGTATCTGAAGAAAAATAACAAACTGAGATATGCTTTTAGAAAGATAGATTGAGTGTCCATTCATGGTTAGGACTGTGATTTTTTCTGCTTGAGCTTTCTCTGCCGCTGTTCACAGATTGAATACATACGAAAACACACCACACAATTCTTTGCAACACTCTAGGTTCAAACCAGAAGTCTGAGAACCCTTCCTCTTACAGGACACCTCCTGTCCAGTGTGCTGCTTGGAAACTTGTGAGTCTGCATGTCGAGTCTAATAGATCTGCATGTGGCTGGTTATCACCGTGAACACTGCATGAATACACGTCAGTTGTTGGCTTGCTGTCAAATGAGTTAATCATGTACTTCTGAATTTTCTTCTATTTATGTGAAGACTGCTTGGGAAGACTTTTTTTTTTATTTTTCAAAATTTTAATAAGATATTGGTAAAATATCTGGACTTCTCATCCTGCCGGTTTTCAAAACAAATACTGACTGCACTCCAAACAGGGTAGCCCCAAATTTCCTCTCCTCACCTGTATCCCTAAGACATTGCCATACAGATGTCAAGACTGCAGCCCAAGAAGAAAGCCAATAGCCATCATGTGAGCACAAAAACTTATGATCTAAGAAATTCCAAACCTTCCCAAAACAACAGCAGTGCTTTACCAGTGAGTCAAAGACCTTAAATATTTATCATTTTACATTAACTTCCACTTTTGACAGAGTGATCTGGCTTTTTTCCAACTTGCCCAAATAGCCCTTCTTGTTTCTTTTTTTTTTTCCTGATGTCAATGCTAGTTGAACAGAAAGAAAAAATTCTAACACTTGGAAAAAACATTTGATACAGGATAAATGAAATGAAATCTAAATAGAACTAAGCACCATGTTACACAAATATCTATAATCCAGGGTTTGTCTGTTTGGTTTTTTTTTCAGAAATGATAAGACACATCTGGAAAGATAACTCAAGCTCTCGTATTGGGTCCACTGTATCCCCTGTTTACCTACAGACTTCCTGTACACCAGCACGTACAGCATTCCCTCACAATGGGCTCTGGACAGTCTAAAGTAGAAATCCTAAGCTAAGAATAGTCTTAGATTAGGCCCAAATGTGAATTTCTCATACAACAGGATTTTCATCATCTCTGGTTGGATGATGATGTGGCCTTACATTGTTCTCAACTTTGTCAGCTCCTAAGGGCATGCAGTGATGCAATATTCCCGAGCATAACACACTGCTTTTGAAAAATCAGTAAGATAGAAAGCACATTTCTTGGCACCATTTAGATGCATCGACTCTGACTACTTCTTTGTTTATGTCATCTTAAAGAATTTTCAAAGAACTTAGAAGAACTTCTGCCTTTGCCTGGGTGATCAGGCCCAGACAACATATGTTCAGGAAGGGCAGGTCCTGCTTGACTAACCTGATCTTCTTCTATGACCAGGTCTGTGGACTTTGTCTACCTGGACTTTAGTAAGGCCTTTGACATTGTATCCCATAGCATTCTGCTAGAGAAGCTGGCAGCTCATGGCTTGGATAGGCACATGCTCCACTGGGTAAAAAACTAGCTGGATGGCTGGGCACAAAAGGTTGTGGTGAATGGAGTTAAATTCAGCTGGTGGCTGGTCGCATGTGGTGTTCCCCAGGGCTCAGTACTGGGGTCAGTTCTGTTTAATATATTTATCAGTGACATGGATGAGGGAATTGAGTGCACCCTCAGTAAGTTTGCAGGTGATACTAACTTGGATGGAAGTGATCTGCCTGAGGGAAGACAAGGTCTACACAGTGACCTGGACAGGCTGGTTCAATGGGCAGAGGCCAATTGCATGAGGTTCAACAAGGCCAAGTGCCCAGTTCTGCACCTGAGTCACAACAGCCTCATGCAATGCTATAGGCTTGGAGAGGAGTGGCCGGAATGCTGCCTGGAGGAGAAGGACCAGAGGGTATTGATAGATAGTCAGCCGAATATGAGCAGCAGTGGGCCCAGGTGGCCAAGAAGGTCAATGGCATCCTGGCCTGCATCAGGAATAGTGTGGCCAGCAGGGCTAGGGAAGTGATCCTTCTCCTATACTCATTGCTGGTGAGGCCACACCTTGAATATTTTGTTCATGGACCCCTTACTGCAAGAGGGACATCAAAATACTGGAGTGTGTCCAGAGAAGGGCAACAAAGCTGATGAAAGGTTTAGAGCACAAGCCTTAGAGGGAGTGGCTGAAGGAGCTGGGGTTGTTTAGTCTGGAGAAAAGGAGACTGGGGGGAGACCTTATCACTGTCTACCACTACCTAAAAGAAGGTTGTAGTGAAGTGGGGGTTGGTCTCTTCTCCCTGGTAGCTCATGACAGGACAGGGGGAAATCGCCTCAAGATGCGTCAGAGGAGAATTAGGTTGAATGTTAGGAGGAATTTCTTTACTGAAAGGGTTGTCAGGCATTGGAACAGGCTACCCAGGGAGACAGTTGAGTCACCAACCTTGGAGATGTTTAAAAGATGAGTAGATGTCATACCTGGGGACATGGTCTAGTAATGGTCTTAGCAGGGCTGGATCGATGGTGGGACTCAATGATATTAAAGGTCTTTTCCAATCAAAATGATTCTATTCCGTTCTAATTTCTGTTGTCTGTTTCCCAGGAATCTCAATGGCCGCCTAATGCTCCTGGATGAAAGCTAAAACTGCCTTATTAGTCTTACAGGATAATAATGGTCAAATGTTCTCTGTGTACAGTAGAGTTTGTTTCCAGGGCAAGGTCAAGGAATTCGAAGAGTAGCTGAGGGATGTTACTGGGTTTATCACCTCTGGCTTCACCGCATTCTGCTGCAAAAGTTAAGTACATTCTTGTTATCTGCCTTTCCTTGATGAAAATATAAGCAATATGCATCTCTAGGAAAACCTATCATAAAGATTTTTTAATCCAGATGAACACAAAACCTTAAAAGGGAAGTGAAGCAAACAAAAGCATTCCTAACAAAGACAGGTAAAACCAAATACCCTTATCAAACATGCAACTTTGTTCTACAAGTTTCTCCTGGGAGGAAGACCAATTTGTGACAGTCACTAGTCATGTTTCTTAACAGGAAGATGATAAGTTATGATTATGAGAGCAGTGTATGAACCTCCATACAGCAGAAAGATTTTATCGCCTGTGATCTGTGTCATTGGTGATAACAATGAATATTTTCCATGCTTAGAATGACTTCAAGATGCTAAGGTGAATGGATTATGAGAGTGGTAGGTACTTCTTTTAGTTACTAGTTAGCTCTCATGAAAGTGTTAAGTAAGCTGAACTAGCGGCTAGTTTTGTTTTCTCCTCTATGCAAAAGTAATTAAGAAGGCAATGACAAAAGGACAGGTATTCCTGTATTTCTGACTGAAATAATTAATTTAGATTAGTGAATAACATTTTCAAAAGTACCTAAATGCTTCAGGCTTTTAAGCCTCTCTTCAAAGTATATTTACTCCACATAATACAGCATGCTACCGTGACCCCAAAGCTAGTAACTAATGAGGTAGATCATATGTCACCTTGTTGAGAAGCAGAATTAATTAGTGCAGCCGTAACTCCATATTACCAAGATTTTTGGCTTCTGGGATGTGTGCTAGTAAGGCACTGAGACACATAAATCTACTGTCTCTTGGAGTTTGCTTGCAATGCTCCATTACGGTGCATAGACATGCCTTAAAGCACTAAGACTTGTAACTCATAAGATTCTGACTGAAGGAAACTCAGTCTCTTACAGGTATATAAGTTGTTTTTGAAAGTAAGACTTAGGCAGCACTGAAAAATTCTATTTCAGAAATACAGTACCTTGGCAGAGATCCAGGCAAGAGGCTAAAAATCTGAAGCATGAAGCTCAAAGTAAGATTTGTTGTAAGCTAGATGGAATAAATTTTGGAGGCCTTTCTGGATAGCTGCTGATCATTTTCAAGCTGAAAGAGATTTCAATATACAATTATCCTTCCCTTGGTATCTGATTGGAGACTTCAGTTGTAATCCATTATGACTCCAGTAAATGTTTTGCAGTAAGGAAATGTTCCACACTTCTCTCAAGTAACAGTGTTCTACTTGCAGTTCCCATTTGCAACAAATTTTATTTAACACGTCAACTCTTGTCCTGGTAGTTTTTTTGGGAACATTAAAGTCTCCTCTACTAGAGGTTTGACTTCAGTGTATCAGCTAGTCTTGAACTACTCCTTCCTACTACTCATTTTCCTGGAGCATTGGAGAAAAGTGGTGATGCTTCTACTTTATGGCCAGCCTCTTTGTAGAAGCAGGTTGTGAGCTGGCCTTACTGCATTTTTGCAGCATTTTTGCAATAGTTGGTTCTTTAGATAACTGATTTCTGAATCTTTTTTACCTTGCTTTTTTTGTTTTTTTATCCTGTGCAAAAGTTAGATTCTGTCCATCGAATACGGTGGCACCACAGTGGGTCTGAACTTCTTGTTGTTATACGAGGCTAATTGGTTATCATTTTTTCCATGTTGCAGATGGCAATGGTAACTGTTCTAAATTTCATCACTGTTTTAAAAAACATAGATATGTATTTCAAAATTCTTCACAATTGTTTATATTCAAAATTTATTGATAACGCACAGTGATTTATCTAAAATAGAATAGACTAGCTGGGTCTCATTCTGGCATAATTAGTCTCACTCTCCACCCCTTTCTGTTTCAAGGAAACTACTAATTTGCAGGACCTGAGAGTTTGGGCTATACATTTTTACATTTATGCCACTGTGGCTAAAACTGAGGTTAGATAAATAGTACAGTAAAATAAAGACACAGTCAGCAAAAGGATTTTAAAATAATTATTTGTCTTTTGATTCAAAGTCACATGGGGCTTAATTAAACAAAGAGCCTCCTCAATGTTTAGCTGTGGGGAGAGGAAACCAATGGCAAAAAATATCTTCCTTTACAACTGACCTTTACTCATAATATGTGCCCTTTTCTTCTGTAAACAGCAGAGATGCATGTATTCAGCCCAGTGAAACTTTGTGGGGGAGGGGGAGAATAGAGTTTCAGACTCCACCCAGTAGAAATTCAATATATTAATATGAAGGTCTGTCAAAGGTTTTTCCTGGGAATGTTCTTAAATGCTAGTGTTATTTGACCGTTACAATCTCTCCCTGTAGCCTTTCCTGCAAAATGAGCCTCCGTTATTATCCCAGGCTTGTTGTGAAATTTCCTTACTGTATACTATTTTAATATCACCAGCTCAGATCTCTGTCAGTCTTAGTCCTAGGATGACACTGTTAGTAGTCACTATTTAAACAATTATTGTTTATACTTTTGTGAACATTGTTAGATGTTGTGAGGTCTAAGACATTAGTAGTTATCCTGTATTATCGCTGCATAGCTGAAGCAGATGTAGCAATGATAAGAATTGTTAAGAGGGAAGGCTAATGGACAGTGTGCACTTGGAGAACTGGATGAATCGCACATATTCAGAAAGACTTCGAGAAGTGTTACAACTTACATGGCTTTGGGTCTCCTGAGACTTCTGGGAGAGTTAAAAAACCAAACTAAAAACCAACCCCCCAAACCCCAACAAATGAACAACATCCTCCTTTAAGTCCCATGAGGAGGCCCACCTTCCATTCCAATTGATAGCTCCCAATTTTACTGGTTAGTGTAAAAAAAAAAAAATACAACCAGCTCATATGCCAATCTCTATGTATCTTCTTGGAGATGATTACTAATTTGACAATGCTAACTTTGCACTTTGACCTGTGTAACTGTCAAGAGATTCTTGCATCTGTCGTTCACGACAACTGAAAGTTTTATAAGCAACTTTGTGTATACATACTCATTTGCTCAACGTGTTACCAGCACGAAAAGGAGGAAGAGTTGTAGAGTTGAACAAGATGGTAGATATAAGCAGTATATTATAATTATACACAAAATGATACTATTTTCACTGAATATGTACTTCAGTGATTTAACAGAAACATTATAAGTCCCTGTAGAAGTATAGATTTCAATACTAGAATATCTTATTTTTATTTAGGTGAAATCTGCTCATAATCAGCTGAAATGAAATGGAACCAAAATGCTAATAAATAAATAATAAGATTGGGCTATTTTTTTTCTCACTTGTTTAACTAAACCCCATTGAAGTCTACCTCAGACTTATAAAGTATGTTTTGTCTTGGCAGGGAGATAGCCCCTACTGAATATCATGAGAACAGAAAGAAAATTATCACCTTTTCCCACATCATTTTGTAATTATCTCACCCTCCAAAAGAAGGCAGCGGCCTTGTATATGGCAACAGAGCAGTCCTAGGACAGTGACCTGTCATATTTTCCAGACTATGGCCTTGGCCACTTTAACTAAGACAAACAGCTGCTGTACTTATAAACTCAGTTTGCAAGTCATTCTTATTATTCCAGGAAAAAAAGTAGTTACGGAATATGGTGAAGCTAACTGAACCTCCATCTACATATGTAATAGTTGGGAGGATAGAAATTCCCTTCTGAATGAAAGATGCTGCAGCGCTTTCCAAGGCAGTCCACAATGAGGACAAAGTTATTTTTAAAAATATTTTTCCTGTTTTCATTGCACATGACATATTACATTGTACTGTACAGTGTGTGGTGATGAGAAATTCCCCGGTTATTTAATTGTGATCCTTCAATGAATTTGAAAAGGAGCGCTTTATTTCCATTTCTTTAATTTACTAGTTCTTTAGCTGATGATTTTATTAACCCTTGTATTTGAGAACTGATGCTTAACAAAAAAAGAAGATGAATAAAAGGCCTTTGGCAGTATTGTGAAGGCCTGGAACTGAATAATGCACTTTAATAATGAGGGATAGAGCTATGGCTTTTGCTGATGGCTGTGACCGGCTCTGTGACCTGATTATGTCGCAGAGTGTCAGCAGCTGAGACACTACAAAAGGGAACGCATCCCATCAAATCTATCTCCATTGTAATCACTCGCACTGCTGAGAGGCTTGTTAGGAGCAGGGAATCCATCAGGCCTCATTAGCACCATTTACCATCAAGAAGCTCTAAGCGCAAATGTGTACCCTCTCATCAGAATAATGAGAACCAAAGTACTTCTATTATCTAATTGGATCAACAATGCCTCTCTCTCTATTTAGTTTACTGAGACACTGGTGGCCTACAACTCTCAAAAATTAGTTATTTTTTGTTAATTGCCAGGGTGGAGCTGTGGTCAAGAGTTTTCATACAGAGAACATTTTTGCATCTAAAGAGCTAAGCATGGGTGCAATGAAGCCCAAGTTCCTCCAAGGGCATTCTTAGATTATACTGATACTATCCCAATTAAATTTAATGTTCAATTAAAGTATGTACTGTATAATTACACCACACTTACTTGGCCTTTCCTATTAACCTCTTTAACTGCAAGACAGTTTATAATGCCACCTCTTATCATGTTACTTTTTTACTCTTTTTGGAAGATGCTATTTTGCAATTGCTTAATTAGGATGTAATTTTCTCCTATTGTACAACTCCCATCTTTCTAGAAAAGAAACCAAACGTACTCAACACCCATAGTTAAAATGTATTTAATCCTGTTGAAGTCAAGGGACTTAGACAAATGCAGCTGATGGCAATTAAGAGCTGTTTTAGCCAAGGAGGATTCTGGCTTGCAGGTAGCACTTAAAGAAACGACAGCATCAGCCTAGCTTCTGTATTTCTGTGATTTGTCTCCTTATAAAGATTAAGAAAACAGCCAAAATACACATTTCATGTACCTAATAGACATAATAAACCCCACTTAAAACTCCTAATATTTTCTCTCATTTGCAATAACAAAACGAAAAAGAGAAAAGTCTGGTTCTTACATCTCTGAAGAATCCAAGTGTAGCAATGGCACTAGGATCCTATTATGAGGGCAGGTTGAAGTCAAGCAGGTAGACAACTTCTCTGTGAAATCAGCATATCTACTGACAGGGTGGAACCTAGCAATTCTGCTGCCCTGGCCTTTGCAGTTAAGACATGAAAGCCTAGTCCTGCAAATGCTTCCTGGAAAGTGCTGAGGGCAAACAGAATATAAGCAACATTACATGGGCCAATAGCTCTTCATAATGTGCCTCTGAAAGTGAAAACTTGATTTAGGGTCTTCTACCTGTACTATATCAAATTAATCGGGTGATCTAATCATATTATTCCGATGGATTACATCTCCTGTTACAGTGGTCTTGGAAGGCTCTGGTTCATATTGCCATTTCAATAATTAAATTAATAAAAATGTGCTATATGATAATATATACAATTTGGTTGCTGTGATCATGAGAAACCCTAGACTACTGGGAATTAAGGCCATGCCATATGCCATTTAAAAGATCATTTCCCTAAATTTGCCATAGGATCTTGGATTTGACCTATAGCTTAATGTCTCCAGGGATTACTGCTCACCATATATTTAGGCAGACAGATGGACAAGCCCTGAATTTCTATAACAGAAGCAGCGTATAATTACAAAGATTGCACATACAAAGAATCTGGTAAGTCATCCAGACTTCTATTCGCAGGAGTGCATTTTGGGTGTCACACTTGTGATTCTTTGAAAGGGGCAATTTTCAAAGGGCAGATTCTTAACACATGATGGAAATCTCGCTCCTTAATGAATCCATGCAGATCGTTCAGAAATGGAATATCCCAAATTACTGTTAATTTATGAGCCCAGTCTAGAAGAAACATACCTTTCGGTTCTTGTTTAGTTGCTGTAAATTTATTAAATTTCAGGGAATGTAATTTAATTTCTGGAATGCAGTTTAATTACACTGAATAGTCCTGTTTTGTGGACAGATAGTTTCAAAAGTATTCTCTAAGCAATATGGGTTTATGCTGAATATTATAAAAATGAGTGTTATATTACACGCTTATTATCATTATTTATCTGTATTGTGGCAAAGGCGGCAGTACTGATTATAAACCAAGGAGCATTGGTAAAAACAAGTAATAAAAATACAGTTCTTATTTAAAAGAGCTAGGCAAACAGATGTATTCTGCAATTTTAGCCAACAATAGGAAATATTCTTCCTTTCTCTTCTCTTCTCTGCAACCTGTGGAATTACTGGACTTTATACTATGTGTGGAATAAACAAGTCTAGCCTGATGGAATCTATAGTTTCATTCAGTGATATCTTCACAGTAGCAATTTTTTTTTAAATATACAATGAGTGGCCACACTTCACTTATGTTTTCTGTGGGGAACATGAAGGCTATCGAAAAACTAGGCTAGGTTTATATCTCCAGCACTTACAATGAATGTCTTCGGTGCCAAGGGCCTCATGTCAGTGGTGAGTGTGAACCATTTCTGGAACACAGATAGAAACAAGCAGGCTTCTAGGTTGGAGCTGATCTGACTATAAGTTATAGGTATTATAACCAACTTTTCTTCCAAACCAATACCCCATCCCTCCAGAAATCTTAATAGGCTTTTGAGAGCCTCCATTTAAAGCTGGCTGCATAAAATGATCCTTTGATGAAAAGGGATTGAAACAAGGGTTAAAGTAGACATTGAAAGGTTATTGTAGAGGGCACATTGTTCATACAATCCTCCTTTAATATGTGTGGTGTGCACCTGCGATAAGATGATTCATTAGATAAGGCCTCACTTTGACAAGCTCCATCGTTCAACCCTCGGGGTAGTGATGGAACAATTCTGCACCCACCCAGTAAATATAACAAGGTCAGCATTTTTTTCCCTGGGACTTGGATGGAGATGGTGAAGCTCAGGATGAATCTTTGTTTATGTATTATGTTAAAAAAACCCCTGGGATCCTATAAAGTGTTGTCTTTTATTTTTTAATGTGCCAAGATAAAAAAATCTTGCCCCATTCCAATTAAATAAGGTGGTGATAGAAAACTACCAGTAAAATTCGTGCTCTTAATTTTTTTTTTCCTCACAGTAAACAGCAAGAGTAGAAAGTAAATTTTAGATTCACTTATCATCCAAACCACATCATTTCAGTAAACGTTTACCAGGGGCAAAGATCCACATAAGCACTGTGTATATCACCATATGCCCAATTTGTAGCATTTAGAATAATGACATTCAAATTACTCAGTTACCAGGTCCAGTCATAAGTTATATTGACAGATTTATTATTGTGACTTTATGTGAAACAAGTAGGTGTGTTAATTTTAGTCTTAGTAACTGCAATAAAGAATGATAGTGGCCACAATGTGAAAGCTACTTAAGTATGCTTCATCAGTGGAATTATTTCTGTACATACGAATTCAGATGCGTATCTTTCTGCATCATATTAAGATCAAAATTGAAATATTTTGCAATAAACAAACAGCTCTCAAATGGAGATAATGCACTATTTCTCTCTTAGACAGACCATAAATATTGTTCAAATTTCTGTTTGGAAAATTTTCCTTAAAGCAAAAATTCCTCCCAGATTTGCATTACAGACTGACAGATTCATTGCAAATTGCTTAACTTACTCAGCAAATGAGTAAACCATCCAGTTAAAACCATCCCAGATACCTCATAGCTATTTAATATGCAATTTTCCTTTACTTAAAACATGTAACATTTTTTTAAAAAATTAATTAATAGAGAATTGCTACAATTTGCAGAAGAAGGTATAGTCTTAATAGTACAGTAGCACTTTAATATTGTCTGTTATCAGGCATATATGAGTGGAAGACGACAGCTGCTGTTTGTTAATAATCACAGGACCTTCAAAAAGTATATTATTGCACTATTGTGATCTTTTCAAAAGGCTGAATTAAAATAAAACAAACCCTAAGCCTTTTCTACCTTGAAAACACTTTCTAACAGCTCCTAACTTCCTCCTAGTTCTCAGGCTTTCCATTTCTTACCTTGCCTAGCAAATCAATATTTATTTATCTTCAATATGTGCACTTTTAAATTGCTGTCATACAAGCGGAACTCATTTTTGTCCCAAGATCAGCCTGCCATCAGAATTCACTGTTTGCTCCATCTTCTACTCACCTGTCCTTGTGCATTAGTGACAAGTTGACCTGTGACCCCCTGAAGACTGGAGAGGGCATTGCCAAAGGCCTGGGAGCTTGCTATCGAGCCCATGGCTGCTGCTGCTGCAGCCGCTGCTGCTTGACTTGCTAGCGGATTATTGACCAGCTGAAAGAAGAAAGAAAAGATCATGGTAAAACCCCTGATAAACACAGAAGCACAGAGTACTAACTGGATAACATAAAGGTGATTGTGCTAAAGTCGGAAAAAAAAAATTGTCTACTCCAAGAGCTTCAGCGGTTTTGAGAGGTTGTTATTTCTGAGGTTTTGGTGTCTTTGACAGTGAAATGTTCTTAAAAAGACAGAGGAAATTTCATGTTAATACTGAAGAATAAATGTCCCTATTTTACCCTTTATTCTCCTTTTTATTTTGAGTGATGCTTGATGTGTTTCTGCAGGTTGAACGTGCTAAAGTTTTAGGTGTAGCACTCTAATACTGCTGTAAACAGCAATCAAGATTAGCATTTGATTTGAAAGGGAGTGGGATATTTACTTAGGGATATTCAGAATAGAGTATATTTCACTAATGACCCCCAAAAATGAGAAGAAAACCTGCATGCTCTTTTAATTGAAATCATTAAAGAATTGGTCTCAGCATCTAGAAGATGTAAATCACAGAAGAGGACTCAATCCTGTAATTAAGTTCAGGAGGAATCAATTAAAAACTCAAAATTAATTTGCAAAATATGACACGAAGCAGCTTACTGCATCTCAACTGTGATTGTTTAATTGCAGGACTTGTGAATATTCAGGAAGTGAGTTAGCTGACCACTTCAGTTGGTTCCTCCTGGATGCTCTGTATAAAGCGTAGAGCACCATCTTAGCTTTCACCTCAGGAGACTATGAGAATCCCACACAGGAACACTCCTATCAAGACTTGGATTTAACAAACACACAAAATGTGTTTTCCCCTGTTGGAATCAGATGTTCTTTGGGAGGTGGCTTGTTCACTGGATTATTGTGAAGTTTCTGTTTTCTCATCCTTTTCTGAGAATGGACAAACTTTGAACCAGGCACACAGGGATGACTGTAAAACAAACAACAAAAAAAAAAATGCTGTAAGCCTTCATCACTGGGACAGCTGCCCTGAGAACAATCAAACAGAGTTCAACAGGCTGTAAATGAGTTTTAGAGGGGATCTGCACCCTAAGAATAATTGCATTTCTGCAGACCTTGCAAAATGCACATTATCAGTGTACAGTAGCCAGTTTGAAGGGTAAAAAAGTCTGGGGACAGCAAAGACATTTTATTAGGCTAAGGTGAAAATTCTGAAGCTAAGTCAGAAAAGCTTGATGTTTGAGCAGAAATTAGTAGGAGTTCTAAGTTCTCGGATGACAAGTAAATTATCAATCCTATGGAAATGAAGAGTCACAGACACCAGTAAGGGTTGTACTCCACAGTCAGGCTCTGCTTCAAAATAGGTAATAAAAAATTAATCAGTGATTAGTAGATGTTTTAAGCATGTTACAGATATGAGTAGTGTGTATGTTATAGATGTTTAGAAGCTCATCAGTAGAGGATGTCAGATACAGTTATAATCTATGCCTATTAGAAACCTCCTTGTCTGTTGGATGTTGCAAAATCTACAACAATTGATTGGTCATACATTAAAACATCTATTAATCATTCATTAGCCCTTCATGAAGTATTTATAAATGTAACCTTGATATAAAGTGTTGCCTAAAGGAGTGCCTTGGGCACATCCAATCCCTCTAGAAATTGTAAAGTAAATAACTAGATAAAGATTAGTAGCAATGCTGGACAGAAAAAATGACATTATCAGAGGAAATATTTTGATTTGGAAAAAGTTATTATATGAATCTCCAAAACCAGTCCACAGGATCCCATAGCAAGACAACCAAGAAGGAATAAAACACAAAAGGGGAAAACAGAATGAATGCTTGATTAGCAGTCTTGTGAAGAGGGTGGAGGTGGGCACAATGACCAAAGCAAAGCTCAGTCCCTGAGTCCAGAGTGCAAGCAATTCCACTGACTGCAGAAGGCATGAACTCAAATGCAGTTGCATGAACTCCTCAGTGACTTGGCTGCTGGTGCTGGAGCAGAGTGTAATGTCAGACAACAGAATACAGAAACTTGTCAGTTTGCTGCTGAAAGAATTAGCATTTCTTTATTGTCCAAATCAGAAGCTGGTAAGCCCTGGCTCTCTCTGTGGCACTTCATGGGCAGCACTAGGACTTGGAGTAATACCATTGTATCGTAAATACTCAGAGAAGAAAGGGGCAACAGCAAGAGTTTAAGAGTTTCAGAAAAGACTTTGTATTGTCGTATTAGACATGCACAAATTACTGCATCTCTGGTCCTATGGCATTGGACTATATTATAGTCTTTGCATGGTAACCTGACATCAGCTAATAAACTACTCTAACTGCAATAGTTTACAGCCTCAGTTGCGTATAGAAACAGTTACTTGGAATGCATAAGTAAGCTTGTGCATCTGGAAACTACAAAGGGTTAACACCTTCTAAAAATCAGACTATTATCTCCTAGAATCTCCTTTCCATTTTTCTTGCTCCAGTTTTCAAAACTGTGCATTTTCAAATACGACAATAAAATTTAATTACAACAAACCCTGGAGACACTCAGGATTGCTTTTAGTTGCATCACAGAGATAAGCTACTTATTAAAAATGATGGCAGAGGCTATGATATGCATAGGTACCCTAGGTAGCACCATGTTCCAGGAAAAATCATAGTGAATGGGCCAGCTTGCAGGGTAAGAGACTTACAAGTGCATATGAAAACATCCCTATCTATTCATAAGTCTGATTAAAAAAAGAGAAGATGCATTTTTCTTTGAGCGTTTTGGGAGGCTGTTGACTGCAAGTTATATCATGTGCAAACTGGGAATGGAGAAACACACTTCATTTCATTATATCTGGACACTTCTGGAGTAACTTATGACATCTTATATCTTGCTTTTATTTTAAAAATAAAATTTCTGATGTGTGAGCTTCATCTCAGCAGAGGTTGGATCCCTGAGAAATATTAGAAATATGTTATGAAAGATCCTACAAAAGGCTCTTCTCATTTTGTTTCTGCATTTAAATAATAATTTAATTTGGCTGAGGCCTTTGGGGCTGTCAGTTCCTGGGCTCAAATTTCTGTTCCCACTCAAAACACCAACCATAACAGCAGGTAATAGCAATCCTAGTTTAAAGTGACAGGCCAGCCGTCTCAAGTATGCCTCTGCTAATGATGTGATTATTTGGAGAAAAAACTATTTGAAGAAGAATCTTGTAATAACTGAGTAGCTTCTGTACATTTTTCTGACTTCCCAAAGCCGAACTCTTAAAGAAAAGTACATGACAGTTGTTCTGCTTCAACTTGGTGTAAAGCAGGAACCATTCCACTGCAGCAAACAGAACTCACACAAATAAAACTAACCTGTAGGATCACTGGGGATGAAAGAGGCACTGCTTTCAAGATCCTAAAACTGTGACATGTAAAGTGAGAGTTTCTAGGTGTAGGAAATATTCTTCAAAACCACAATATCAAGAAAAGTGTGGTAGAGTCAATGCTGCAAGCAGCTTTCTTGAGAGTCACAAATACCTCTTTCTTCTGGAAGAATATCCTCGTCCTCTCTTTTTTTCCAAAGCTAAGAATCTCAGTGAACTTACTGTGAGAAACTGATCAGACATGATCGGTTCATGTATTGAACACTATGTAAGATAGTGTACATAGCAATTTTACTTCTCTTTGTAAAGGGTATACGGTACTGAAATTCCATTCCCCTAGTACGGAAATAAAAGAGCCAGTTTTACTCATTACAACATAATTCATTCAAGAAATATAAAGGAAAAACCAAGCTATTTGACTGATGAAATGAAAAGCCAGGACATTTCAGGTTGCCAGAGCATCATATGAAAAAATGGTCCTGTAACCTGAAAGGTAAGGTCACTTTATGTAGTGCCAGTATAAGAATAAAATTACATTTTCTAAAGGACTTAAGGGACAGGCTAAGAATGAAGAGGCACTACCCGAATGCAGCAATGGAGAACAGAGGCACATATAGTGGAGTAACACAGGCATAACTTCATTTTAACAAAAAATTATCAGTGTTTTTCTCGAAGGCTGTTAAAAAAAATATTCCGTTTCTGGATATCTCCTAGAGATTGAACTGGTGTATAAAAGCAGTATATTTGATTAGGGACCAACAGGTCCTCAGCCTCACCTTCACAGACAATCCTTTCTGCAGGGAGCATCACATTACTATATCAGCTACTGAGAGTGTTTGCCTAAACCAATGCTTTTCAAGGGAAAAAAGAAAAATCCTTTAATTTAAATAACTACAAAAGTTGTCAAGAATTCCGCAACGGTTCTCAATCAGAAGCACATGGTATTTTTCTATCCAGACTATGTGGAAACTGTACAGAGACATGAACTTTTTATTAGCATGCCATTTCCTTTCCTAGGATTTTTTAACTGGCAATCTGTGAAACATTTATCTGTGTTGAGATTATGACATTATACATGTTAAAATCTAGTGGGTTTTATTCCCAATTTTTTCAGGTTGGCTTGTAAGACAGATTCTGGGTAGCAGTCACTTGGATTTGAGGTAAAAAAGACTGTTTCAAACTGAGCACAGGCTTCTGAAGATATTCTGGAACCTTCTTCATTACTGTGCCTAGTGTTATCTTCTGTATTGGATGTAGATGGCAAGATTTTTGTAGTGGGGAGCCTGCAGAGGAGGAGGAGAGAAAAAAAAATGTGAACACAACAGAGGGAACACCAAGATCAGAGAAAGGACGAGGTGCTCCACCCCAGAGCATGTATCTACACTGTAGCTCTTCAGGACTGTACCCTGGTATAGACGGATATTTTGTGATGACAACTGTGTCCTGTAGAGAGCCCACACAAAAGTGGGGAAGAGGTGTGAAGTGGAAGTAGCAGCAGAGAGGAATTGTTCTGACCATTGTCCTCCATGCCCCCTGCACCACTGGGCGCAGATAAAGGAGTGAAGAATGAAGGATTGAAGCTGAGTTTCGGAGAGGAGGGAGGAAAAGTCTTCTTGTAATGTTTGTCTTTTTGTTCTCACTGCCTAAATCTGTTTAAGTTGGCAATAAATTAAAGTTAATTATCATCAAGCTGAGTCTGCTTTGCCTGTGACAGCGACTGGTAAGCAGTCTTTCTGTCTTGACCTATGAGCTTTCTCATCCTATTTTTTCCTCTTCCCACTGAAGGCAGTGGTGAGTGGCTGGGTGAGCTGATAGCCAAAGCTAACCCACCACACCATCCCATTCCAGCACCTGTAGACTATATCTAACAAACAGGAATATGAAAATGTCTTCAATAACTTAATGACATAGAAACAGAGCATTTTAACACAGATACCCATATGCTTGGTTTCTAAACATGAGTGGATTGATGCAGAAGAACAGTTTCCTCAAAGTCCCTACTAGATCTTCTGGCAAATTCTTTACATAGCATTAATGCCTATATTCCTAATTGTCTTCAATATGTGTACACATCTTGTACCAGTTTAGAGCTCCTTGGACCTACATTAAATCTCATAATCCCTGAAGGAATTTTAAAAAACACACTGGAAAGACTGCTTCAACTTAATCCTGGGAAAGCACCTAGGTACCACAGTGATGAGTGCCAAATAAGCGTTTGTAATAATCAACAATAAGAAGACCACTTAGCATTTATATAGAATTTTGCAGCCAAATATTTCAACTGCGGGTGCCTCTGGCGGTTTAATTTACTTTTAGGGTCTTAAGCAAGAATAAGTCAAAATTTCAAGAAAGCTATCAACATGCTGAAAGCCAAGAGAGAATACATAGGTAATGTAAAACAAAAGAATTTTAACCAAAAGGGTATTATGATTGAAATTTTTGGGAAACCTATATGTTTTAGATATCAGTTAGAGAACTTTTGTTGTTGTTTTGACCCTCCCCTCCCTTCCTTTTAGTTTGTGTAGCAGGATAATTACGACATTTAACTTTTATAAATGAACAACAGATTAAAATGTCTAATAAATTTACTATCATAGAACATAATCATGTATAACTATTTGAAAACATGTCCCAGCAGGCAAATGTTTAAAGCAAATCCCATGAAGAAAAAAAAAAATCTGTCAACATTTGTTATTTGTACGGTGCTGAGATATGATCAACTTATAAACTATGCAATGTAGTTACAATATCCAGACCCATCCAATAATGATGCCTGGATATTTCAACCATACAGTTACATAGTCACAAATAATTGTAGATGGTAAAAGTTGCAAATAGGCTGCTTAGACAGACATTTTAGTTTATGCATGTATATCTGATATTTATGTGTAGAATACAGTGTAGAGACAAGGATATTGGAATATCTGAAAGCACTGACTTGCCAGGGACACTTACAATATCTGGTTCTCACAGATACTTAATCTGCTCATTATATACATTTATTGTGGTTGAGCTATTTGCTGTCTAAATCTATGCTGAATTTTCTACCAGGAATAAGTACTGATACTGGTATCACTGATGCGACATGACTTGATTCAATGCAAAGCGACGCGACCTGAGGTGATGGGAAGCACACAGTGCTCATGTAGCGTTGATGTGACATGGACAGAGGAGAAGGATGCACAAAATTCCTCACAATATCTTTGTAAACAAGGTGCTGCTGGTCAAATTTGAACCAGTCTAAAAAACTACAATAAGAATTTACTGAATAAAAGAAGTCATATATTTAGTAGAGCCACGGCGAAGCAAGTAACAAGAAGACATCATTCCCAGATCTCTAATATCAAACTGCTGGTGACATGAATAATGAAGAACACATTAGGGCACAGGCAAGGAGTGAGTAGAAACCAGCCTAGACATTTTCACTTCGGCTCTATTAGTGACAAACAAAAAAAAGAGGGAAGAAAACTAGATGAAAAGGATCTTGTTTGGGCCTAATTGTAGAACCATAGAATCATCAAATAGTTAGGGTTGGAAGGGACCTTAAAGATCATCTAGTTCCAACCAGCCTGCCATGGTCAGGGACATCCCATTAGATCAGGTTACCCAAGGCCCCATCCAACCTGACCTTGAACACCTCCAGGGATGGGCAGCCGCAACTTCCCTTGGCAACATGTTCCAGTGTCTCACCACTCTCATGGTGAAGAAATTCTTCCTTATATCAAGCCTAAATCTGCCCTTCTCCAGTTTATACTCGTTCCTCCTCATCCTATCACCACAAGCCTTTATGAATAGTCCTTCTCCAGCTTTCTTGCAAGTCCCTTTCAGGTACTGGAAGGTCGCTGTAAGATATCCTCAGAGCCTTCTCTTCTCCAGGTTGAACAGCCCCAACTCTCTCAGCCAGTCCTTGCACAGAGGGTGCTCCAGCCCTCTGATGATCTTTGTAGCCCTCCTCTGGACCCGTTCCAACAGTTCCATATAATTCCTATGTTGAGGATTCCAGAAGTGGACACAATACTCCAGATGAAGTCCCGTGAGAGAGGAATAGAGAGGCAGAATCACCTCCCTCGACCTGCTGGCCATGCTTCTTTTGATGCAGCCGAGGACACGGTTGGCCACCTGGGCTGTGAGTGCACATTGCCAGCTCATTGACCATGTCAAAGGCTTTATAGAAGTCTAGATAGATCACATCTGTTGGTTTACCTGTGTCCACTGCTGTGGTTACCCTATCATAGAAAGCCTCTGATCTTAAAAGACAAATCAAAACGTGTCAGCATGTCTAAGGTTGGGTCTTATATAGTTACCAAAAAGACGAGAGAATATATTTAAATATATTTTAAATATTTAAATATCATTAACTACAAAGAATAGCAGATTGACTTCTTTAGCAGCTGGTCAGTACTTATTATCCACAGAGTCCAATCCTGGCTACCTGTATTTATAAATTTAAAGTATGAGATATTCCAGATTCAAAAAAGGTGGCACACACTATTTCAGCATCATCTTGGTTTATGCTGGTTAGTTACCTTTATCATAGAATCATAGAATCACCAGGTTGGAAGAGACTCACCGGATCATCAAGTTTATGTTTGTGCAGTCTTTAAAATATCTACTTCTGTTTATTTTATGCAGGATGTAAACACATGCTAAACAAACTGCATCATGTGACTTCAGAATCACAGAATCATTAGGCTGATCCTGGAAAAGACCTCCAGGATCATCAAGCCCAACCATTCTTATCAACCACTAAACCATGTCCCTGAGCACCTCATCCTCCCATATTTTAAGTACCTCCAGGGATGGTGACTCAACCACCTCCCTGGGCAGACTGTTCCAGTGCCCAATGACCCTTTCTGTGAAAATTTTTGGTGATATCCAGCCTGAACCTCCCCTGGTGGTGCTTGAGGCCATTCCCTCTTGTCCCTGTCACTTGGGAGAAGAGGCCAGCATCCTCCTCTCCACAACCTCTTTTCAGATAGTTGTAGAGAGCAATGAGGTCTCCCCTCACCCTCCATTTCTCCACATTAAACAACTCCAGTTCCCTCTGCCACTCCTCATAAGACTTGTTCTCCAGCCCCCTTCACCAGCTTTGTTGCTCTTCTTTGGACACGCTCCAGAGCCTCAACATCCTTCTTGTAGCAAGGGGCCCAGAACTGAAATCAATATTCGAGGTGCATGAAATTTTGCGTCACTACTAATCATAGATTTGTATTGATGCCCATAAAAGAGGAAAGACTACTGAAAAAAATATCTGAATTATCTAATTTTCTGAATCAGTTTAGTTACCATGTGTGAAAGCAAAGAGCATCTCCTAAACGTTCTGAAAGGGGCTGCAAAGCAGCTCATTTCAGGTTGATTAGTTGCTTGATTCCTGTGTTTGTCTATTTTAGAATCTGAAAGATGCTTTCCCCACAAGAAAAATGGTTACTTCTGAACTCTCTTGCTACTAAAAAAATGAACTCTTATCAAAAGGAAATTGCCATATGTCTTCTGGGATAAGAGCCCAGCACTTGGGTCTCAGTGATCTAGCCTCTGTAGAATGTGCCAATCCTGAGACACACCAAACTAATCTCCTTAATCTAAAACATTTAATCTGAATGTGTGAATGCACATGCACATGTAAATATGACCATTTGCATATATAAATGTTAAAAATGCAATGCGAGGTCACACTGTGATAATATGACACTTCATGCTAGCTATTTGAGAAAATATTTCTGAAACCGTCTTATTTTACAGTACAATATGCAATCTTACGATACACGCATGGAACTGTTTATTTGAATATTCATGTTTGAAAAAAAATTTTAGCTACAGACCTTCTCTTTTGCCCTTTGAAGAATAAATTCTACTTAATTCTTACGGACACACTGCTTACTGAGAATATATGTAAGGCTTCTTTTAAAATTCTAAGCCAGCTGCTCTGCAGAGATCCTATTTTCTGAAGCCAGAAATACGTCTGTAACAGCATCACCAAATGGGTCTGCTTCTGTGTAAGCCAAGTGCTTACACTGAAGTCTCATTGCCTTGGATGTGAACAAGATCAGTTCTAAAACTGGAACTATGTGGAATGTTTTTCTTTCCACTGCTTTCAGCTCCAAACCTGACTTTACTAGGTGAACCGATCCAGTACAAAGTTGAAGAATGGAACAGGTGACTCCTGAATTCAGCACAAAGACTGCTGGTAAAGATACAGGTCAGTCCAAAATTCAAGTCTAGTTCTGAATTCAGGTATCTAGAAAGCTGGAAGTATTTAATCCTCTATGGTTAATGTCAAAATGACATAAGCACCATAACTGCTGCCATTTGAGAAGTTCTTTCTCTATTTGACAGATTTCATGAAGAATATATGAGATATCGAATCAGTTGAGACATTGATTTTTAATTAAGAATTTGAGTTGTGCTGAAATCTCAGTATATAAAGTGAGATTTGAGGAATGTGAGCAAAGCCGAAGGAAGGATTTGGTTTGAGGACCTTGAAGTCAAATCCACATTTTTAATAAAATAAAGGGTGAGCGATATCCACTAAAACAAGAAACCTGAGTGAAAGTCTGTGTGAAGGGGGAGTGCATGCAAAAAACAGATGCTGGAGGTCCCTAAGCAGGATCCTCTTCACATTTTCCTTGGGGCACTGTTTTATTACTTTAGTACAATTCTGAGTGTCAGTAATGGACTGGGAATGTGAGTGTTCAACTGTTTGCTGTCTGATTGTCAATGGGGGTATTACTACAGCTACTTCTTTTCTAAAGACAGAGGAATGAGCACTTACTAATCCGTGCTCTCCCTCCTTGCATCAGCTCTATGTGAGCATATTGCATCTCAGAAGCTAGCAACCTCCTGCCACGTTCACCTTAATTTGACTAAATGTGTAAGACGCCACTAGCCAATGCAGGAATTACTACAGCACTTTAAAGTCACTGTTTATACATACATACACTCACTACTCTCTTTTTCAGCAGCAGTTCTGCTCTGTGCCTAATGACACATATAAACTGGTAATAACTGTGTGTTCACCATGCCAAAAATTGTGCCCCCAATGCACTTTCTACAGAAGAGGAAAAGCAGAAGGGCTAACAGTGTAATGCAGCCACATCTGATATATTTCCACAGAGAACCCGCTCTCCTCCCAAGCACTTCCATCTCCTTTGGTATCAGCAAGAAACCTGCTCCCAAAATGAGCTGCAAGTCCTGCCCCAGAAGTAACACTGCCAGAACATGCTTATGTGTGCTGCATGGGGCTGGGATGCGCTCAGCATCAACAAGGTGATTCAAGGTTTAGTTTTGTTTATGCTCTTCTGAGAGTTACAGAGCACATTTACCAGTTATTTTAAATTTACTGATTGCCTTGAAAGATTTTCTTATTTATTTATTTATTTTTTCAGAATTCAACCATGTCCCACCTTTTCTGTGTCTCCTCCATGGGTTTTCTTGGGGCTGCGTATAATTCTTTTTGCCATGATAGATTTTCCTTATGCTTCTAGCTGTTTGGTTCTTTTTCTCTGATCTTTTATCTCCAGTCTCAGCCACTTTGCTCTGGTGGTTACAATTGGTTTTCCATATGGGAGTTCACACACTGCTGCAAAAGCACCAGCGAATCTACTGCATCTGTAATGCTGCCATATTAATTCCTAATCAATTTCAAAGCTGTATTTGAAACTCATATATTTCACCTCAGCAAAATCAAAATAACGTCAAGTTGCCAACAGCAAATGAAACTTGGAAATATAATTAAAAACATATAGGCTAGGAATGTATTGTTTCTGAGGTCTTTGCAATTGCCACTGTGCTAGGCACTATAAATTGATGGCAAGAGGGTATATGAAACTGAGATCCTCTTATAACAAAAACACAGCTCCATATTGCTTGAGGTAACAGAAAAACTGCTGTTAGCTGAATGTGAGTGATGACTGCAAGTATAAACTGAAGAATTTTTTTTGCTGCAAGGATCAATTCCAAATTGGTTAAAATCTGAGGCTGAGATCTTGCAAAGACCGCTTAAAGTAAACCTGCATGGAAGTCCTAATGCAGTCCTGGGTAAACTCAAGAGAGTTTGTGTTAGTATGTTCTTGTGAATGATTTTTCTGCTTCACAAATAAAGATGGGGTGTGCCTTATACTCTGTGTTACACGTCACTACATAAAATCACACACAAATATTAATTTACCCCTATGTTCATGTTACTGTATTCTAAACAAAAGTCATGGCAAGGTTTAGCTCCTGTCATCTTTTTTTTTATGTGTGGAGGCAGAATGCCAGAAATAATGCCTATGTTATTGTTCAGTATCTGCTACTGTCTGAATGCATTGCCTGGGGAAAGTCTAATTATCATTTACAATAAATAATTTCCTCTATATTTATTATCAATGGAAATCTACTCATAGACATTCAGCCAAGGAATTCTGCTATAAGAGCAAAAATATCTACTATCTTTTTCAACAGCAGCTCAGCTTACAGCCCGAGTGTCTGCAGCTTTTTCTTTAAATTCATTATTGCCTTATTGTACCTAGATTCTTGTTCTTCCACAAGGCGCTGTCAATAGACAGACAGATGAATTTCTTCATGTTCTAAGTATTTTCTACTTTTATCTGTTGACCAGATTCAGAAAATATTTATGGGCCCTGTAGCAATTCCTGTGCTTTACAAAACAAGGTTGTTTTTTTTTCTTTTGTGCTAAAAATAATGTCTGTTCCAAGTTCTTGGTGTGATTTGGATTTCTCTCCACCAGATTATGAAACTGGTGTAATTTTAACAAGGTCAACAGAGTTGCAATCAATTAAACCAGAGGTACGTACTGTCAGAATCAGCCCCTTCAACCTCTCACAGGCTTCAAATAAGCAGTAAGGGGGGAATGATACTCTCATTTGAAATACTAGAGTTAGCTAATTACACTGATATTTTATCTAAATCAAATATTCTCACCAAAGACCTGATTTTTTTCTTTACATTTATGCCACTGTAAACTAAAGAAACTATCCATTGAAGTCAGAAGTCAAAACATTTACACCTAAACCTGTGAGACTGATGGATTTTTCTGTTACCAAACTGAAAAATTCCCTTAAACCACCCTACTCCCCCCCTCAAAAAAAATCAAAGAAACCCTGGAACAGTAACAAAACACAGCTCAGGCAGACCTGGAGTGAAAAAAAAAAAGGAAAAAAGAATTTAGATCACATGAAATATTTGGTTGAGACCAAAATTATTTCTTGACAGGAAATGTAAAATGGATCACCCTCACAGATGGGTATTTTATAAACTGAGTGGCAATACTTGATTTCAAATAAATCATTTTTACATGCCTTTTCCTCATCTCATTTCAGAGTGGAGGGAACTTAGATATCTTCCTATCTGCCAAAATAAACATCTTGAAAGGGTGGAGTCTGCAGACCTCTTTGCAGCTACTGGTACTGGTGGGTGCTACTGGTAATTCTGTCAGTAAAAGGAGTAAGCCAAAGATCAGAAATGTTTTTGAAGGCAACCGAGTCAGACAATGCACCTCCAACAAGGTACAAACTGTGATGAATCCAGCCCAAGCGCAATTAAGGCAGGACTCTTTCACTGCACTTATTACACTCATATGACTTATACATGGAATAAAACAAATGCTCCCTATAAGTATGAGGTATGTGCTGTTTGCTTTCCAGACTTAAAGTTGAATATACCCCCTTGAAAAGAGAAATTTCACAGAGGGAGCTTGCATGGTTTCTTACTGTGGCAGGAGAAAACAGATGAACAGAAAAGGGGTGGACTAGATTTAAGTAAGCATTAATTGAACACAAAATGAGGGTACAGTCATTCTGCACTGAATTGTTTCCTTTTTCAACAATGGCAAACAGCAGGCTGGTAACAACTCTCCAAATCCCCTTTCACCCCAAAAGACAGACAACGACTCCCTTGTAGGACACCCAGTGAACATAAGCCAGCTTAAAGAGGCAAAAAATCAGTGGCCTACATTAAACTGAAGTTGTTAATTTTGCATGGATCCAAAAGCCAGTTTTTTTGGTTGTATCTGCAAGACAGCAATGTGAGTGTGCTGCAGGGGAATTTCCTTTCTGTTTCCTGAAGATCATGAGTCGGCTGACTGTTTCAGCTTGCTAAGACATCTACAGGTAGCAAGTGAGATGTGTCCACCTGGCAATTTCACTATACTCAATGGTTCCCTGCCAATTTCCAACAGTGAACCCCACTGGTGAGTATCAGAAGGCTTCTTCTCCCCTCTGGTCAGACAAAGACCTAATTTAAAGTAGATTTACTTCATATACTGTTAGAACTCCTTTGATTTCAAGAAAAGTATGTTGTTTATTTAAAAAAATTTCAGTGAAATCAGACATCTCTCTTTGTTCCTTACTAATACTCATTGCTTGCCTCTTTCTAGTCGTCAGTATAACAGGTGGAGTCCCATTGAGGTCAGCATATTGGCACCAGATCAGAGCAAGGCAGAATTCAGGGCATTGATGCTGGCTTGTGAAAAATAAAACAGAAACTTCATGGATAATAAAAACAGTGTTAAAGGAGGCTTTTTAATGCAGTAATTATAGGGTTATTTTTCAGTAATTCAATCCACTGAGGGTGAAAACATTTTTTTTGGTTGTTGCTTATGATGGTAGTAATACTCTCTGGCATCTGTAAAAGCAACAATAGCTTTTCATTGATTTTGCTTAAAAGGAAAGTTCAGGGTTAGAAAATTAGTATTTCATGTGGAAACATGAAAAACTTTCCAAAGTATCTGTGATGGAAATAGTAATAGTTATGTTTGAGAGGCAAAGAAATCGGCAAGATCCTAATGAAAACTGATTTTCTTATTTCAGGGTAAATCTGCATGTGGAATATTTCTACCTGTTCGCTGAGCAGTACCTAGTGATTTATGAGTTTATGTAGTATTTAGTAAGTTGGACACTTAAGCCACTGCCATAATATATATACAGGTAGTATTGATGGAAGCCAAAAGACTCCTGAGGTACAGAAATGAGTGAATACCTAAGTGATGAGCAAAGCTGCTCACAAAATGTAGATCTTTAATTATGAAGCACATAAATAGTGAAAATAATTACAATGGGCTATTTCAAAGTGAAGCCTGACTTTACACAAGCAAATGGCAGATCAAGGAGAGCTCAGTACATATGTCTAGATCTGCTGTTTGTAAATTAACTGTTTTAGATTTATTGGTTTACATTATCAGAACACCCTGTACAAATGAGCTCCTTGTCTTCTTTCTGAAGTTGTGGTCTGACAGCATATATATTCTTTAGAAAATACTAATTTTACCATTAATGCTCTGGACAGTTTTTGTAAGATAAATCAACTACTCAGCTTGCCACTGGAGTGGTGGGGAAATCCCTGATGCATCCTCCCATTACTTCTGGCTTTCTGTTTATTCACAGTCTTGCAGTAAATGTCAGATTTGATACCTTGTTTTTATCAAGGCCTGTTTTGAAATGAATTACAGTAACTCATATAATGCGCACTTGAGCTCTAGATCTATCACTCTATCTTATTATGCAGAAAAGATGACTCACTTATATAAATTACCCTCATCATATAGCTGTTAAAGACAATAAAATCAGGGGGGAAACCTGTATGTCAAACCACAAGAGCTGTACTACAGAGCGCTACAGGCCATTTATTTATGATTGGCACTAACTGGCCTTGAGGCTGGTGGGCTGAGATGAATAATCATGGATGCAAGGCCTCATCCACTCATCCATATGGGTGGCTGTTATGGAAAAGAAGGATTGGTGATTTGGTGGCAGCACTGGGGAGTTCTTGTTCTGCTTTTCATCTGCCACTGCTGAGGCATCAATAGTTTTGCCTCTAGTTGGAGCTGTCCTGGTGGCAGCCAGTTCCCTACATCATTGCAGTGTCTCGGGGATGGCTCGTCTTCCAGGAAGGATGGGTCTAATTGGCCTAATTTTTTTCTTGTTTATTTTTTTTTTGTGCATGTGTGTGACTGCTGGGCAGATATTTTTTCATAATAAGGTTAAGATTCAAGCCCTGACAGTAGCAACCCATAAACTTAAAAGTAAAAATAGATGGACAAATCACATTACAGTAATACAGAACAAACATGTAGCAGTAAAAATTAAGGAGCTCCACAGTGATATTGTACATGGAACACATTTGCCAAACCTGTATCAAATACATCCTTGAATCCAAATTACAAAAAACAACAGGTATGAAAGGAAAATTGAGGAAAAAAGAAAGAATATAAGAAAGAAACCAAAACCCATTCACAGTTGAATTGATTGCCTGTAAGACTGAGCCCTGGAAGTCCATGACTCCGAGCGTGTGCGCATGTATGCTTGTGTATGAGAAATGTGCAAGAAAAAATATGCAAAATGCAGGATTACTCCGTAAACTTTAATGAACAAATAACAGCCTAATATAGGCTACCACCTAATACAGGTGATATGCTATATCATAGAAAAAACCCAAGAAATATGTCATATTTACTTTTCAGGGTGTTGCCATTACCCAAGCAGAAAACAAGTGAAAAAATGTATGTAGGGTTTAATCTTATCAAGGATAAAGAAAATTACAGGCCTTGAATTATATTTACAGAAGCAAAGCACTGCTGAGATAATAAAAGAAATAACTGATTCCAACATATCAATGCAAGAATGCTGAAATAAAAAAAAACCCAAACCCACAAGAATAACTACCAAAATAATTATTTTACATAGACACACAACATACAACACATCTTGAAAACACTAAATTCTAGATTAGGAATAGAAGAGAGAAGACCATAGTAAATGAAAACACTTATGTATTTCTGTCATCTTTGTGCATCTCATGAAACCTATACACCCATCCTGCTGTGCAGAAGATCTAGGAGAGGAGATGATAGGCATACATAAGTCATTGCATAAGAGATGAGCCTTTAATCTACATGTGATGATCTTAGAAACATGCAGTCTTTTCGACTAGTGTTCTTTTTAGTTTTACAAAATAGTGTCACAACTATTTTGATATACCTTACTTCAGTACAGGAGAAAAAACTTGCAATAATGCTCCTCTCAAGCCCATATTCTGTCACAAAACTATAAGAATAGCCTCTGTGGGAATACCATTATCCCACACTGAAGTCACATTTGTGGCTTCTTTCTATACCTTTGGGGAATGCCCCAAACACCTACTAACTAAAGTTACAGAGTTACAAATCATTCATTGTCTCCGTGGTTTGTAAAGGGAAACGTTCTCTGAGGCGTAATTCAGAGCTTACAGGACAAGGTCCTTCTTTAAGCTATGTTCCAGAGAGAACTCGTCTATTAACCATGGAGGTAACTAAGCATATGTTTAAGTGGCTCAGTTGGATGGCAAGTTCCAAAGGTACATACCAAAGGCATGCACCTTGTACCAGGACTCACTGCAAATGGAGTTTTGCAGTTTTCCCAGTTTTTGGTCACACTGCAGACTAATTCTTGCTGCCTGAATTTGGGTATGTCTATGCATTACATAGCAATTCAGATTTGAGCAGAGAGAGGTAAGAATCTGCATTAAGGGCCCACCTGAGCATTAACTACATAGGACCATATACCCCAGCTGCCAACTGGCACGTCTAAGTCAAATGATCATTAAGTTAATGACAGCATAACTTTCTCTACATCTAAAGCAGAATGATAGATTCAGGGTCTTGCAGCTCTTCCTTCAGGAACCCATGATCAGTCTCTGAGCATACATGCTGACTTTTGGGACCTTCACTACAAGAAAGACATTGAGGTACTGGAGAGAGTCCAAAGAAGAGCAATGAAACTGTTGAAGGGTCTAGGGCACAAGTCTTACGAGGAGAGGCTGAGGGAACTGGAGTTGTTTTATGTGGAGAAATGGAGGCTGAGGGAAGATCTTAACACTCTCTACAACTACTTGAAGAGATGTTGTAGTGAGGTGGGCGTCCATCTCTTTTCCCAAGTAACAAGTGATAGGATAAGAGGATATGGCCTCAAGTTGTGCCAGAGGAGATTTAGACTGGATATTAGGAAACATTTACTGCCAAGCATTGAAACGGGCTGCCCAGGGAAGCAACTGAGTCACCATTCCTGGAAGTACTTTAAAGACGAGTAGGTATTGTGTCTGGTGACATGGCAATATTAGGTTAAAGGTTAGACTGAATGATCTTAAAGGTCTTTTCCAACCTAAATGATTCTATAATTCTGTGACTTCTTATAATGAAAGTTAACTGTACACAGCTATGGTAAAATACTGCCCAGGCCACTAAAAACATTGACTGTGTTAATATGGTAGTCCCTTTCTTCCTGCTTTTCCTTCAGCCTAGTTACCTTGGGTACAGTATTAATGAAGACAGATCGCTGTACCAGCTTCAATATCCCTTCTCAGTTTGGTATTGCACAGGGCAAGCCCAGGTGCTTGAGGCTTTGGTGCACAAAATCTGCTGTTGTGCTTACATTATGCTTCACTTCAACCACATGTTAATTTCTCACGGACAATAAAGGTGCAGTTCTGAATGTATTTTGTGTTATGAGAAAGGTGTCAGTAATCTTGCCCCTGCTTTTAACAAATGAGTAAATAAAACTCGAATATAATAATTAAAAAAGAAACCTTAGATTATTTTTTAGTGGTTGTTCTTCCCTGAGTATCCCGTGTTGGTTGTGATCCTGTTTTCTGCAGCAGTGGTACATTGGAATCTTACACTGGAAAGGAACTTGCAGAAAATCCTGACACCTCTCACCCTATATATTTGCTTTTAAGCTCTACTTATGCCTATAAAAACAGTAAAGAAAAATATTTCATCTCCTGAAAAGAACAGCTGAGTTTATGCCCATTATGATCATTATTACTAACAACAGGACTGCTATTGGTATATCTTCTCATTGCAAACTTTTTAAGCTGGGGTCAATAATCTCTCCGGGAGTTCATAAAATGCTCAAAAGCAAGCCAACAAAATTACTCCATATAAATCAGCCTGATGCAGATGAAATCACATTCCATTTCAGAGAGAACACAAAACAATCCTCCAATCTTCAGAATGTTGCTTTAATGTAGACTTCTTTCAAGAACTTCAGAAACTAGCATTCAAACAGTAATAGCCCACAGAACATTGTAAATAGGTTATTTTAGATAGAAATCACATCACTTCTAAAATAGGGTTCATGTACTGACCGACAATCTAACAGAGTAAGCCAACTGAGTAACACTGTGGAAGTTTCCTCCTCTGGTTTCAGCTTTTCTTAGAGGATTAAGGTCTGGGAACTCGATTTGTTCTACTATTATATTATCTACAAAGGGTGGTCTCTTGCTAGTTGGCTCACCGTCGTGCCAAATCCTAGCACTTTAAAATACATCTATTTGATATCTAGAAGTTATTGGCCAAGAAAAAAAAGAAAACAACATCTACCTGGAATTAATCAAAGAAAAAGGGTTTTCTTCCCCATCATTACCTTCTGAAAAAAAAAATTATTCAAATACTATATATTATAAAAGGAACTTGCTTTATTGTTGTGTTGTGAAGAATCCATTAATCAAACTGAAAGGTAAAGAAATTGCATTTTTACTTTTGTAATGTTTTAATACAAGATTCTTTTATTAAGAAACATAGCTTAGGACACTATTTTTGAGAGACTGATCCTTCCTTAGGAACTCAGAAAATCTAGGTCCTAGTTCTGTGCCTGTCAGGCTCCCTGAATGACCTTGGATAAGCTAGTTAATCTCGTACTAACTCATTTCTCCATCTGTAAAGTGAAGATAATCGTGATTCCTTTGTCTTGCTTGTCTGCTAAGACAGTAATGTCTTTGGGAGCAGGCAACGTTACAGACTATGTGCTTGCACTTCATCCAGCACAGTGGTGTGTGATCTTAGCCTGCTTTTCTAAATGCTTTCCAAACACCCACTCCTATTCCACACCTTTATCAATATAATCTTCATTTTGCAGAAGCAAATGAAGCTGTGAACTGCTCTACAAATAGCAGCAGTGCCCAGCTAGTATGACTGGCGGTCACCATGATTTGGTTCTGGCACTCTGGTAAGGCACAGTGTGGTGGAGGGTAGACAAAATTACTGTGCTAAGATCCAGACTGACTAAGGCATAAGAAAAGTCTGGATAGGGAAATATCTTTGAAGAAGATAGCTTTTAAATTTGGCGCTATGCATATATGGCACAAATTCTTGGACACTTCTATGCAGAGATCGCTTGTTCTGCTGCTGTGCAATTAATTCTGGCTAGCAGTAGGAGGGAGAGAAAAACCTTAAAATAGTTGCTATGAACATCATTTGCATTTAGGAGATCACACACTAAAGGTTATGATGAAGTGTCCTGTAAAGATGTAGAGTAGAGAGCAGTAGTATCCTGACTCTCCGCAGTTTTTAGAGGCACTCAGCTGCTTTCTGCAGGCCTGGCCAGGATGAACACTATTTCCAGTATTTATATACTGCTTTTATTTCTCCTATATTTAGATACTGGTTTTATTTTGCCTGGCTGCTTTATCAACTTCTGAAAGTTTTAGGAATTAGTGAAATCCTAACAGTCACAGGAAGTGTAAGGACACAACCTGTGGGGCCTGATGGATGCAGAACACAACGTTACTCCTCCTCAGTTTGTCAGCAGGGTGAGATTCAGCTTCTGCTTGCCAGTGGCAGACAGGACAGGCACTGCTTTTTTGTGCCATTCATTTATTTGGGACCCTACATACCCACATCTCATGTTCCTCCTTATTACACAAGCCCACCCATAAGATTTTCTCAACTTGAAGAAGATGGCCCCAAGCTGATGGTGACATTGATACTTAACATATCCTAGCAGCTGTAGGCAACTTCTCCACACACCTTAGGCACTTTCCCCCATTCTTAATAATGGTAATTAAATATTAGCCCAATGCTTTGAGACTGGCTGATCAGTGTTTCACACATTTAGCCCCTAACGTGCAGAAGTAAAAACATTTCTTTTTAATACAGAGCACTCCCGGGAGAGAGATCAGGAGGTAGAACACCTTTCATTCCTATTTGGGTATGTTCTTAACCTAGTGATTTGTCACTGCTACCTAGGAGAGAAAAAGAAACACAAAATTGCCAAGTGTATGTTCCAAGTCCCAAAGCACTTGATGTGGAGACACTGCTGTTATTTTTAAAGTTGGAGTATATCTTGTCCTGCACACCAAATTTAATACAGTGCACACTTTCCCACTCCGGTCGAATAAGAAATGCTTGAGGGACTGCCTTTCTCACTAAGGGCTACTAGTACCAGATGCTGATTTACCAGTCCTGGAGCCACAGTAATATTTTTGTGTTTTCAGGATCATATCCTGCCTTATGGCATGAAGGACTTCTTAATGTTGCCAGGAAGGGAAGGCTCTGAATGTGGTGTTGTGCTGAGAATTCTACAGACATTTCTTATGTGCAGGGCTTTTAAAAGAAACTCCATGATGAAGAAAAGTCATAGTCATAAAATTTTAGCTGTGCCATGAAGACCAACTTTCCAAAGTTCACAGCCACTTAGATCAATCTTGCTTACACTGCTTTTGTGCATCACACTTGACCTTCTACAGAGTGGCTTGGTCCTGATTTACGCTGCCTTAGGGCTTGATTCAAGACTAGATAAAAAAACCTGACTAATTCTGTCGATAGAAAAAAGACGATCATGTGATTGCAATTGCTTTACAATATTGATCTGTATTGAACATCTTTGAATTAATGTGGTGTCTTCTTATGAAGTCTTCACAAGTTGGCTATGGATGCAAGTATGAATCAAACATCAGGGCACTGCAAATAGTGAACAATCAGGGCATTGCTAATTATAAAGAGAAAGAAGTGTTTCAGACTATCAATCTATTTTCTGTAATTAATTTAGGCAAAGGAATCTAAGTTCTGTTTCTTCAAGTAGTCTGAGATAGCTGCTTTTCTCTATCATTACACTATCTAACCTACTTATACTCTGAAGCTATACTTTTTCTATGATCTGACATATTTAGCCAGTTTCATAGTGTAAGCCAAGTCTTCACTCTTTCTTCCAACCTTCTCTGTGTTTTCCTTTCCTAGAAGGAAAGGGCCAGCAGACCTGTCTTGATCCACTCAGATTTTGCTTTAGTTTATTTCTGTTCATTTTAGTGATCACATGAATACAATTTTTCTTACTCATGTACTCATTAAGAGTAATCATGTACTCATTAAGTGTCCATCTACTCTTCATTGTCTATGGGTTAAAAGGAAAACAGACAGAAAGTAGCCCTGGTTAAGAAATAGGCTGCTGAGGCCTTCAAGAAACATCTGCCTTAAACAACCAGAAAAGAATGGCAAGGATGAGTACCAACTAATTTTACATAAAATTAGAAAAATGGAGCCTAAATTAAGCCTCCCATAATGCTCTATAAGAGTGCAGATGAAATGCTCCCTGCAATTTCAAGCATTTCCCCCTCCCACCCCACACCCCGCCTTCCCCCACTGATCTTGTTCGTAATCAATGAGGAGCAGACATACAGGAGCAGATCAGAAAAAAGTCACCTGTCAGTGTTACAGCAAGCACTAATGAAGAAGGCTTAAAAAAATTCAAGTGGAGGCTCCAATGGGCCACTAATTGAAATTAATAGGGATTACATGCTAGGGGTTCCATCATAATCGTGAAATGTAATATTCCATAACTTTGCTCTCCTTATTGCAGACCATTAATATGGAATTAAAACAATGTTCTAATATCACGGTGATAACACGGAAATATTAACTGGGAAAATGTAACTCCAACTTAATGGAATACGTTCACCGCTTCAGGCCTTTCAGATACAGTAAAAGTAGAAGAGTATGGCCAAACTGTTGAGCGTTCACAGGATATTACACAACCTTCTTCTCCTTGAGACCTTTTATTCCTCCACAGAGAAAAGAGGTGAAAAATTGCCTCCTCCGTGATATTTTGACATTTCCATAACTTGTCTCAACTATAACAAAGCAAAAATTAAAGGAAAACACTTGAAACTTATGATTTCCCTGAAACTACCACTCAGCTTTCATATCTGAGTGATTTGCAGCCAGAGGTTTGATCCAATTTGTCTTTTATTTGAAATGATTTGACCTGTGCCTATTTCCAGGAACTTCTGAGTGTTTTCCTAGCACAGATGCCAAGTGGCTGATAGGTCTACACCGTAGTCAGGAACAAGTGGAGTCCTACTCAAAACTATCTAGTTTATGCCAATGCCAGGATGACCATACAGTGGTATGGACTTCAGTGTAGACTGTGTAAGTGTGTCTGCGATCCTATGTGTTTGCCTGGGTGCCTTGTTGCATTTAATGCCCTGTCACAGTGCCTTCACTCTTCCTGGCACTGAATCTTGCTTCACAAAGCCTGTCTTGAGTATGTTAACACCTCTGCAATGCTACTTCTGTGTGTGGACGGTAGACCTAGCCCAGACCACTGCATTGCTGGGAAAGGGTTTTATTCTGTAGCACTTGGAAAGAACAAGGAAACCACTCATATTTCTAGCCAGATGGGCTACTGTTAAAGATTCTTCAGACAGAGCACTTACTTGTTTTGTATAGAAATGCAGATTTTTCTCATCCTGATCCCAAGACATCATCTGCATTAAAGTACTATAGCACCAGCATCACAAGTAACACTCTACAAATGTATCAGAATCATAGAATTACTAGGCTGGGAAAGACCTCCGAGATCATCAAGCCCAACCCCCTGTCCATCTTGAGGATCCTTCATCTGGCTGGCCTCTTCTGAATCTTAAATTTTCTTGAGATTATTGCTCATCACCTGAACAAGTACTGAAGAATAAATGAAAGTAGCCAAATAGCCATCACATGAAAAAAAGATATCATTTAATAACTGAAACAAAATGTCATCACTGCTGTGATAACGGAAGGTTTAAAGTGCATTATTGTCACTTCTCTATACACTTGAGGGCTGGCTACTGGGTCAGATGGTGCAACAGTCCATGTAATCTCCTGAATGGAAAAAAATTAGGCTCAAAGTGCCAAATAGACGCCCACAACATAGTATCAGGTAAAACAAACACATTCCTCCTATTCCCCTCCCCAAATGTTAGAGAAATAGAGAGAAATTCCAGTCATTTCTCATTACTGTGAAGGTCAGTCTAGCTGGGAAAATTGTTTCTGCTTTACAATTCCCCAAACTGTAGAAAGCAGTTAGAGTTCTGGACAAAAACTAATGTTGCATTCAAAGGGAAAAGAGGCTGATATGGCATTGCTGCAGTAATAAGAGAATTTTTTACTCTTTCCACTTCCCTGTGAACCTAATCAACTGTGACATGAGAAAATATACAGGGCTCACCCAGCCAGAATCTGACTGCCACCTGAAAATGTCCTCAATATTCCACTGTTTGGGACTTTACAATGATCCTTCCGACATCAATTTTGTACATGTACATCAAAATGCCATTAGAAATGCTTACAAACACCTCCTGCTCACAGGCCTGCACTCAGACTCCAATCGAAGCCAGACTGTAAAGACTCCCCAGTGGTTGACTAAAGGTTTCTTTCAATTACTCATATGAAAGCATTTGGTTATGGAAAGGCATCTTGAGGGAGCCTGGGGGATCTAAAGATCTCCCCACTGACCTCCCTTGTAAGCACACTTGAATGTCATTAGGAGCAATACATATTGAAGGTTCTTTAAAACCTGCCTTTAACATTTAATTACTACCTGTTGACTTATTAAGTTTGCTCATTCTCCTTGAGATTCAACAAATAAACCATACCTTTCCAGGGTTGCAAGTATGTGATAGGGAGTGGAAAGGTGCACTGAAAGGAGAGAACAAGAATACCTGGTATATATATCATATCACACTCAGCTACATGGATGGATATATTCCTGCCTTCATATACAAGAACTAATGCACACGTACACCACATACATGATGCAGCTGTAAATTAATTTAGCCTTGATAAATGCTTGGCATATTTAATGTATTTCTTAATATTATTTCTCAAAGATAAAAATCTAATGCAACTGAACGCAAAGACATTATCACCATCTTCCTTTGTTCTAATATTTACAGGAAATATTACAAGTGTTTGACGTATAAATTGAGCATTTGACTGACTTTAATAACCATGTGATCAATAAGAAGTGATATTTTTACAGTCTAAGTTCAATATTTAAAGGGCCAGGGGTCATGGATCTTTATCAAAGCACTAAGACTAAAACTTTATTTTCAGAACATGTAATTCCACTTTTTTTAAAGCCTGTATTGACCTAACATCAATAAAAGTCAAATTTTGCTCACCAAGCCTCAATCCTATTGGAGCTACCATGTAGATATTCAGGGATTTATTTTAACCGCACTTTCTAGAAGCATTTTGACAATTCCTTGTATTAAAATCAGCGTTGAGTGACAGGAAGTCACTCAATACCTACAATAAAGATTATTCTTTGTCCTCAGAAGATACCAGTTACTTAAAAATCATCATACACATGCTCCCTATATATCTTATACTCATCTTTCTATATCAATTATCTTTTAAAAATTTCCCCCTTAAAGTAGCTTGGGAAACATCCTTTCATTTCGCATGATTGCAAAATGAGTATCAGCCAGATGCAATCATAGAATAGTTAGGGTTGGAAGGGACCTTAAAGATCATCTAGTTCCAACTCCCCTGCTATGGGCAGGGACATCCCACTAGATCAAGTTACCCAAGGCCCCATCCAACCTGGCCTTAAAAACCTCCAGGGATGGGGCATCCATCTCCCTTGGTAACCTGTTCCAGTGTCTCACCACTCTCATGGTGAAGAAATTCCTCCTAATGTCTAATCTAAATATGTCCCTCTCCAGTTTATACCCATTCCCGCTCGTCCTATCACCACAAGCCTTTGTGAATAATCCCTCTCCATCTCTCTTGTAGTCTCCTTTCAGATACTGGAAGGTCACTATAAAATCACCTCATAGCCTTCTCTTCTCCAGGCTAAATAAGCCCAACTCCCTCAGCCTGCCCGCATCCAAACACCAGCCATCCCTCCCAGGAAAAGTAGTGCTCACGGTATGCTAAAGTGGCAGCTTTCCCATCCAAATAGCTGACAAAATATTGTGTAACCTAAACATTCAGCTCTTCTTCTCCCCAGAGAGAACAAAGCCAAACCAGTCTTAGCTCACTTCTGGAATATATACAGACCTCCTTGTGGGCTTGTCTAGCACTTAGAGAAATTGTTCATTAAAACTTCCAGCAGACAATTCTTGAACAGAATACACATACATACTTATACCAAGTAAGTTACAGCCTCGTGACTTTTCTCCACTGCTATTTAGAATTGTTTCCTTTGTAAAAGTTACCATGCACATTGGGACAAGTAGAAGGATAAGTTCTCTTTCTGGCCTGCTGAACAGTCAACTATTTATATTCCAAGATGGAAAAGTACAAGCCCTCAAGCATTCATTATTCTGCCAAATCAGGGCACTCACCAGCATGTGGAGACCTTGGCTGAAGGCTCATATCTGAATCAGGTGCAGTGAAAGGCTTGAGCCTGTGGCTAAGATACCATTTCATGACATGATTTAACTGGATACCACAAATAAACTTGCTTTTTGGTGACTCTACAGCTTTCAACAAAAAGTAATGAAAAAGAAGTCTTGAGTTGTGCAGCTGTTTAGAAGAAGGTTGCTAGGCATTTTGAAAGGAAATAGTTGCAGGAAAATGAGGGTGGTTATGACCCTGATGATCACAAGCCTCGGTTCTTAAGGTAAAGCTCCTTTGCTCAGTCCTGGACCTGCTCACCGGCGTGGCTGACTTTATTTAATTAGTCAAACCCTGGTCTGACAACTGCAAGAAGTGGCAACTGTACCAATCTTTTCTTTCTATTTTGTGAGGAGTGTACTCCCTGGATCATTACCCCTGTTGCCGTGACGCACTGAATCATCCCCTGGGAAATTTAAAAACAGCACCCTAATGTGGATATTATATTCAACAGTGTGCAGCATTCCAGTTTACTGGAAAAATGTCACACTTGGTTTTTCTAAGCACCAGGTAGTATTTTTGAATCCCACGGTGATTTCCAGGATAAGGTTTACTTCATTATATTTTGTTACAATTTTTTTTGTAAACGGGTTTTAAAAAAATTTATGGAAGAATTTATTGCATATTATTATTATTTCCATCAGAATTGAAACTATCTGAAGAGTGGTCAGCAGCGGTCAAGTTTTCGGCTCTTCATTCTGAGTCCATTTTCTCCAATGGCATAGGGGTTCATGTGCATATGGTAAAATTAAACAGATGAAATCAGACCTCACAGTTTTATTTCATCCATGTGAAACTTTGTCAGCTCCTCTGTTTTTTCTGTTTTCTTTTTCTGATTTGGGGTCAAATGTTTGCTGACATCAGGGAATATCCTTGGGTCTGAGTTTTGCCTGGTGCTAGTAGTGAGATTTTTCTCCTGTGAAGAAATTAAAAACTGAATACAGTATGTCCATAAAAAATCCTGCACCTTTCAACACTTGTTTTTCAGACAAGGGGCAAGCCTTTTCTGAAAACAAGGCAGATTTTTTTGAACAGTCCTAGAAAACAGAGCAGCATCTATCTGGGACTTCCAAGTGAGGCAATAACTACGACTATGATCTTACTTCTAATGACTTAAAGTAAAGGCTATCATTAACGTAGAGAATTAGATTAAGAATTTCAAAACCACACAGTGAAGATGCGGCTTGTATGTCCTTATTGATTCGTGAAGATAAATGGAGATGAAGTGTATAAGTTGAGCATTTTATGGTCCTGCTCAGGCTGATGCTTGTCAAAGAGTATAAAGCCAGAGAGCTGGGCAATGTTTCTACATTTACTAGGTGGTTTGAGGTTTCTTTGTAGTTTTTCCATATAAATGAATGTTGTGAAAGCCATGGTTACGATGAAATAGGTACTTGATATCTAGTACAAAATGGCAGTAATGACTTTTTTTCATAAGTAATGGCCCCACCAAAGGCATCTTGGATGTATATGCTGACACTTCTAACCACTATCCTCATTTTTATTTTGTGAATAATTGCTCTTTCTGTGTGTGACTGCTTCTTTTTCTGCTGACTCCACTCCCCTTTTGACCTGCAGATCCTTTAGATAAATATCCCTGGGATATCCTCTTTGTGTTCCAAGATATAAGGTAGTTTAATGACTTGTGAAAGTGTCTGTTTCAGCCTTTAAATAATTTACATGTTACCATGTTCTCCTTAGTAAACTGTGGTAATCTCCCTTCTAGAAATAATAGGTAAACCTTTCTCATAATTTACGATTATACAACACTACATTTAGAAAACAGAAAAAGGAATTATCCCCTGCTTGACAGGATCAGTAATCTTTGCGAGTCACAGTCATGTCTGTAGAAGAATAGGGTCTTTTGCTAACAGACAACCTTAAACTCTTATTATGCTTCACTCAGGTGAAATATGAAAATGCAGACTTCTCACCTGCTCACCTCTCTTGGGTAATTGGGCTACTCCTGGGACTCACAGGCTACACCATATCTCAGGGCAAAGCACGTATGCAGTTGCCTTCAGAAGTCTTTTATTTTTCTTTTACTTGCTCACTTGGGCTCTGGACAGAAACTTTCTATGAGTTGGACTTGGCTCACAGGCCATCCCTTTCATAGCTTTGATCTAAATGTGCTTTACTGCCTAAATGTGGTTTAATACAACTTTTCTCGTTGTCTTCTGGACACTGAAAGGTGGCCTACACACAAGGTTTAGTACTTTTTCTAGTATTTTCCTTTGTATGTTTTTACCAACGTAATCCTTAGACTAGTGTACATATTAATTTCTTGCAGGACTTATAAAGTACTCACTATAAAGTTTCTTAATGGTGACATATTAATATGCCTGTCTGTGAAATTATATTTTTAAGAATTCAATAACTCAGAAAAACACAGGATATTGTATGATCCTGGCTGGCTTGGTCCGAATTTTGTCATTTGTAAATAGTCAGTTTCCTGTGATACAACCTATAGACATAAGCAACATTTTTGTATGAAACCCAGAGATTGAAATCTTTATTTCTCCCTTCCAGGGTTAAGTAATAATTTCTACAGTTCACATCAATGACAGTGACTCAACTCTTCTAAGAATTAGATCAATGCTTATTCAAGACTCTAGCATTAGACTTTTGTACAGTATTATTTAATTTTAACTTGTCTGTGCTCCCTTTGACCAAAGGCTAATAGAATATTACTACACTAGGCTAGGAAAAAATTGATAATGTTGTAGGCAGCCTCACACTCAAAAATCCCTATTGTCACTTTCCCCTGATAACTCTGCCAGTGATATGCTATTGTACCTCTCAGTCATAATCAGGTGAGATGAAAATTATTCTGAAGAGTAGACGTATGAGGTAACATCAGGAGGTACACAAAGGATGCAATGGCCCACAGTGCACATACTAAAGCAAAGCTCTTCATTGCCTTGCTATCATAACCATTGAGTTTAAGCTACTTTTCACAGATGTCAAAGGACTTTTTAATTAGCTACAACCATTGCATGGCCAGATCTGATTAAGAAATTATTTCTGCTGGACCTCAGCATGCTGAGTAGTGCAAGCTCTGGCATCAGTGTAATAGAAAATGGACAGGGATGGGAATACATTTGGCACTTCTTTTCTAGCCTTTATTTATTCTGCTCAACTATTGATGTAGCCCAATATCTTTATATCCACTTCTGAACAAGATTTAGACTACAATAACATAACACAAAGATATATGATGATCATATTTAACCAAAACAATAATTTACACAAATTTAAAAGCACTACCCAAAGAAGATACAACGTTTAACTAAATCATTCCTCTACAACAAAGTGGTGATTGTATTGGGATAATTCCTTTTTATGCATAAGCCCTCCATAAATACTTCACAATGTATCTGCTACATGGCATGGATTTAAGTTTGAGAATCTTCCTTATCTTTTTGAAAAATGTGGATATTTTTGGAAGAAAGGAAAGAAAACAAACATAAAGAACATTAAAATTCTGATTCTCCAGCTCCAGGAGTTGATCTTATACATTTGTTGTTAAGTCTGTTAGCAAGTCTCAGCTGTTTTCCATTGCCTACAGATTACTGACATTGCTACAAGTTAAGACTGAGTTCTAAAGATGTTTCTCTTACTAGCGAGTACTTGCTTTTCAACATTTTAAAGTGAAGATGTGAACAAACCTTTGAAAAGTGACTGAATATTTCAATGCAAATATATTTTGCATGTAAAGTATAAAAATCTCTGTGTGTTACATTTGAAATCTGATAAATATTTATTATCAGTGCTGTTTGCTTTTAATCTGTTCAGGATATCATTCCTCCAGCTCTTTAGTACTTAAACAAAAATGGCATTTACATTACAATATTGCTTGCCAACAATCTCATTTTCTGGTTTAGTCAGCAGCCTTCATGCTTGATTAGTCTTTAATTATACAAATACCTACATATTAAAAAAGTTTTCTTTTTCCATACTTTGAGCATGTAATTATTTTCTCTTGCATGCAATAACCTTTAATTTTAGGATTAAGCAACTGATTCTCTTTAGTATGGATGGATTTTTTCAAGTGTTAAAGCAAATTTGGTTATTGTATTACGAGCAGGAAAATTAACTTTAGGAAAACCTTTCATTAGTGCATTTGACAGCACACTGAGCAGCTGACAGAAACTTCAAAATATTCGATATACTTGAAAACAAAACGGATACCAATTCTGTATCCTCTAAAGTCAACAGCAACGCTACTCTGCATGCAGCAAGCGAGTGACTGGGGCTCTGCAATTCCACTTTTGAATAGTCCTTGCTTTCGTAGTATTAGTGTTATAGCTGCACCTAGAAGCCCAATGCAAGATCAAGGCCTCATTGCCTTATGCCGAAAAAGTGTAAAAGTTTAAAGTCTAAAGAGATCAAACAATGGTGGGAAAATCAACAAAAGAACAGAAAGGCAAAGTGACATGCCAGACAGTGACAGAGCTGGTGCTCCTGACTCCAACAATCCATTTGCTAGAGCATTTAGCTTCCTGGTGCACATTATTTTTCAAAAGTGAATTCAGTAAGCAAAGGCGTAACTTGATAATGAGATTAGAGCTAAATATGCAGATTGTAAGTGGTGGTAAAAGCACTCCTTCCCCTCCTTTCCCTGCAGTTTTCACTGAAGAAAGCACAGACTGCCAAGTTTGGGTCTATGGGACTGACATACGTTATCTCTATACCTGCTTGCACATTTGAAGTGCCAGTGATTTCCCCCTAGACATACTCTTTGAATGTCTATGGGGAAAACATCAAGGATTTTTTGAATGGCTTAGGTTTCTCAAGTTTTGTTTATTTTTATATTTGTTTTACATGAACTGAAAATTCTGTCAGACACATTTTGATTGCATGGAGAACATGTTTTATAGTCAGAAGACAGTTAAATAAAAATAGGAAGCTGTAATTCTGTAGAGTTAGGGAGGGAGAACAGGGGGAAACCTTCCTAACAGCATATTCAGCTTGCTCCTGTCTCATTTGAGAGCTATGAGAAACCTCCTGCTAACTTCCCTAGGAGAGTGTTAGGTCTCCTCATAAAGTGAAAAGTTGCAGCCAGGGGTGGGATGGAAATGTACACAGCATTTTATTCCAGAGTGGTGATCAGTGATACAATTTCAGCCTTTCACAATGTCAATCCTTCTGTTTCTTTTGTGCTTCTCTCCCAGCAGAATAGGTCAGTAGGAATAAAGGTACTGTAAATAACAAAGACATTGTTTTTCTCCTCTCTCCTCCTACCAACATTTTCCTTTTCCATCCTAAAATTAGTCCCTGTCCCTGAGGATTTCTACATTGATACAGGCTGTACCCTTAGATGAATCCTGGACCTTGATCCCAGGACTGCCCTAGCCTTCACCATCTCCTCCCCTGTCCCACAGAACCATGGAACACCCATGTTGGCGGCTCTGCTTGGCATGCTGTGAGGTGTCCCCCACTCCCTGGGGAAAGGTCAGTTGGAGATCAGCCCTCTACCACTTCCTGTCCTGTTCAGCTGGAGCCACCAGTCCACAAGGACAACACTGCCTAGACTAGGAGGAGAGCAAGAAAAGAGCACTCAAGTTGGGTTTGCTATCCAGAGGGTTGAAAATGGGTTTATAAGGTTACTATGGTGAAAATCATAAGAGCTTTATCACTTGTTATCATACTCATTCAGAATAACCTTCTGATATCAATTTATTGGCCATCACTGCTACAGACTATTGCTTTGTACTATGACAGGGCCCATATTTCAGGCTTTTCTTTGTAGCATCTTTATTTCTGCTAAGTGCTGAGAATCCTCTTAGGTCTGACTGCTTCCATGATGCTTTTTTAGAAGCATTTAAGTATTTCTTAACAGGTATACAAAGATATTGCTGCAATGCTTGTTGCTTTAAAGAATCTCAGCTCCTTTATGAATCAAAATGCACCATCATCATTCCTTTAGTAACAGGATAATCCTAGCAATATATGATGTGCTATTTTCATACATGAGTTTTTGTCTTCTGGAAACTCAGCTTTGCCTTTCAATCTCTTTCACAAATATAACCTAGCTTGATTCTCCAATTGGAATCCTCACAGAATATTTGATCACATCTAAGCTACCAGAAATAAGTCAAATTCCTATTTTGCAGGAGATGGTCCTGATTTAAGATGTAATTTCTGATGTAAATGCAGGTAAAAGATGGAATATTGAAATGTTTCAGCAAATTTCAGATCATGACCGTGAATTAAAACATTTTCATTTTCTTTCATTAAATCATTTTTTTTTAGGCAAATCAATGTAATAAATCGCTTATATGCAACTGAAGCTGATTTTTGCCATGATTCTTCACCATGAGAGTGCTGCGGCACTGGCACAGGTTGCACAGGGAAGTTGTGGCTGCCCCATCCCTGGAGGTGTTCAAGGCCAGGCTGAATGGGGTCTTAGGTAACCTGATCTAGTGGGAAGTGTCCCTGCCCATCGCAGGGGCTTGGAACTAGATGATTTTTAAGATCCCTTCCAACTCAAACTATTCTATGATTCTATGATTCTATGATTTTAAAGAAAAGCTATCCACAGTTCTTTCCAGTTCTGAGGCCAAAATTAGAAAATTCAAATGAAATTTTAAGCAGGGGAGAACACAACTTTGTGAAATTATGTCATTGATGGATAGGAAAAATCACTTAGAAAATTCCTGATCAGTTGAAGATACTACAATATCAAACTAGAAATTGAGTGTATTTCACTGGGAAGATATTTTTTTTTTCCCTGAAACTCACAGTGCTCACCTCTAGTTTCTTGTTCTCTTTCTTTTACTAAATTTCATATCTCAGCTGGTGGCCAATATCTTCATTCTTGGCTTTGTCCTAGATCAGCAGCAAAAGGTACAGTGATGCTACAAGACAGGTTGCCCTAAAAGTCTTTCAGACTTTGCTGGTGGAAACTTGCAGAAGACTTCTCTTCCAGATGAAAATTCTATGATGGGGCCCCAAAAGACCCACAACCTACCTCCTTCTTACATGGAGTCAACCAGTGATTTGTACCATTTTATTTTTCTTAAGCGTTATATTAGAATGTGGTATATTACAAGTACATAACTTAAAAATAAATTTTAGGATCACCACATCTATAAGATATAAAGTCTGATTGTTGATTTCCTACCTGCTAGGACATGCCTTCTCATGTGCTGCTGCATGCTCATTAACTACAAGGATCCTAATTTCTTCATATCCTAACCCACTTGGAGATCTTAGAAATACATATTTTCTGACTTGTGCCTCAGGTGGTAGCCTCTGATCTTTTAATTTTCCAGTTTCCACATAATTAATTGTTGGTTACTTCAGACAAAAGCAGAAGAAGAAAGGGGAAAAACAAAACAAGGAGGATTTGGAAAGCTCATGTTTCCACTGTGACCCCTTGGATAAAATGACATTTTTTTTCTTTTTCTTAATTTGTTTCTAGTTGCAGCACTAAGGTCAGAATAAGCCAAGAGAATGAATGGAATAAACGTCCTGATGGGCTGCCCGAAGCTGCCTGGTGTTACGGATCAGCGTAAAACCAGTTCTCTTTCCTCTGCCTGGGCCGATGTAACTCACTGGAGTGGCAAATTACATCAGACCTACAGCTGTAACCCGACATTATGATTAATTTGATCAGTAATTTCTCCTGTTTTTCATTTTAATCGGTGTGACTATTCTGCTGTGGCAGGTCTTTCAGATCTAATTAAGATAAATTTCAGAGTAAAAGACTTGGCAGAATTTTCGAGTCAAATCCGAGCGTCAAGTGTGAAGACCTGCAGCACCAGTCAATCAATTTCCAGCAAAGACGGCAGGCTGTAACTCAGCAATCAACCCATTAACACTTAAGCAAATTTCATAATCTCCAGGCCTGTGCTTAGTCACTCTCTCAAAACATTCTGGCTACCAATAAAAAAAGAGAAAGTATTATTATTTTTTAAAAACCTGCCGAAAACTGCATATCCTAAACCCACCAACAGAATCCACAAGTGGACTCCCTGATAGATCTCAGCAATAGTGCTGAAAAGGGCTTAATTTTAAACTTCAAACCAGAGTCTGAAGTGGGTTTTTTTTGTTGTTTTTTTTTTTTTTCAGAAACCATTTTTAGGTGCTTATTTGTACAAGGAGCCTTGAATAATATAACATCAGGGTTATATCACTTCCATACTATTGCTCCTAGATCAGATCCAACAAGCCCACTAGGTTCTCTGTGTTCACTTGGTCCAATTCCTTCCAAGCAGAAGAATATTTTTTCTTGTAGAACTAGAAACTTGTGATGCCTTGCGATGTTTTTTTTTCTTTTTGTTTTTCTCTATTACAATGAAGTGAGGGGCATGAAAAAGAGGAGAAAATAAATTAATTCTTTGTGATACTGTCTAGTTCCCTGAAATTTTTTGTAAATATGAGGGGAAAGAGAAATTAACAAAAATGAATGCTAGCAAAACAGGTGCACTGGATTTAAAAGAGCATCTGAAGGATCACGTTGATTTTTTTCTGTCTCCAAGATCCCGAAGGATCCTCCTTTCTGCCTAGGGAGGTTTTGGAAAGATAAGACCTTACGGGATATGGATCCTTTCCCAAATTTGTCCTGCAAGGATATTATTTATTTATTTTCCCATTTATTAAATCCTTCATTTGCTTTAGGGAGTTTATTAAAAGGTCCCATTACAGAAGCCAGAGCTTTCTGGGCAAACAGCTCCACTTTCTTCTCCTTCAGAGAATTCTCTAGCAAATGGTTTCCTATATTAGCCTTCACTTCTGCCCCTTGGGTGCTAATAATGCCAGTTGTTTCGCTTGAAGATTAATTTTCTTTGCTTTAAATGTGAGTCAGACACCAGTACTCATTGGGCTTCTCAAAATAGCAACACCTGCAGAGTATATTTGGATGGACCAGTCAGCCAGGGCTCCAGCTGAGAGAAGGTCTCCTCAGGGAATGAAGAGGCTTGCTTTTAAAGCTTGTTTGAGAACCTTTAAACATCTCTTTGCTCTGTTAAAATGCAGTATTCAACAGCTTTACAGTGCCAAATCCCAGTGCCTCAAAGACCCAAAAAGCAGTGAGCTTCTGGAAGAAGGAAGACAGCTATGGAGAAGATCTTAAATCCTGTTCAGTCCTGTGGATGGGTGCAGTCTCATGCATGAAGTGAACTGAAACTAGCCTTTCTATGAAAACAACAGCCATGCATCTCCAGATGCACATGAAGAGTAGCAGCCATCAAACAAGCTAACTGTGCCAGGAAACCACCTTGCATGTCTCTGTACTGTACACAGGGGTCAGGGAGCATGGTACAGTGCAGTGCAGAGACACCTTAGTGTTCAGCTAGGACAATCTGCTGTGTTGCCATATCGCATATTTGCAATGAGTAAAAAGCGTGTCTGTACGTTAGTATGACCATGGCTTTCTAGCTAGCAGGAATATTTACATAAGTACTTGCCTCTCCCACTTCTGAAATTGCCTTTATCAACCCAGAAAAATAATTGAAATAAATACTGTAAGGATGCTCAGAAATCCCAAACTGTCAGTAGGACAAGACATTTAAATCTTTCTGGACCTCTTAGTGAAGAGCAGGGAATAAAATATGCAAAATATACTCAACAATTCACCAAGCTCAATTTAGCTGGCTGCAGGGGAATTTCCATGCTATTAGTTTAGAGCTGAGACCTAGGTCTTGCCAGCACCTCCTAGAAATCCACCTAAGATCAGCACTTCAACAGGCTCACTCTAAGAAGGCGATGGGCATGAACCTTCCTGAATAAATGTCTACTGTACATGTCTATATCACCTGTTGCCTTGCGATGTGTAATATCTCGCTCCCTCTTGATAAAAAAATCTGCCCCTATTTTTTTTTTTTGAGTGACTTGAGAATTGCTGATTCTATAAAATACTAGTTTGTGTAAATCTTCCATTTAGCAATAATAGTATCTATGACTAGGCTAAAATATCCATGGGTTTACTTACATAATGATTTACAGATACCATAACCTCTATAGCTTACAATTATGATAATGCATATGCACTCTAGTGCTGAGTATTTAATTGAATGGAGAGGCAGGGTTGTTGGTTTTCCTGGATCATCTTTTAAGTCAGCAGTTTGGGTGAATAAGTATAACTTAAGACAAAAATCACTTTGAGAATGTAGTATGACCTAGTAGCAAGCTGGGTAACGCTTGAAAGCAACATGCTTAAAACCAAAAGGCTATAGATTTATGTCCTTGTGACTGGGAATCAGTGCACACCACATTTGGTTACTGTTTATAAAATACTTAAAAAACTGATTACTGAGTAACTTGGGAACAGATTCAGAGAGTCGTACATTGCACAGTATCATATGCATAAAGAAGGCTAGATAATTTTAGCAAACCAAAAAATCTCTCAGTGGAATCTACTGTTGTAGATTCAGTATCTGAAGATGCAGTAAGCATTAGAGAAATGATTCAGTATCTGAAGATTCAGTAAGCATGAGAGAAATACAGCAGGTCTTGGATGTGAAAACAGACATAAAGAGAGCTCATAGTCCCTGCAAACTTATCCCAGCTGCCTTCCTCAAGCCAAAAGTGACTTTGTGGCTTCTTCTGTAACTTAAATATATGTCAATTTATCGTAGTGCCAGTAAGCACTGAGATTTCTTTAAAGCAGATTTTTCCTTAATGAGAAGCTAACCAGTGAATGAGGTTGTGGGGGAAGGGAAGGGACAGTTTGATTTTTGTGACTGTTGGAGCCTCGGGCATCTGTGTACACATTCTCCCTCATTTACAGATGAGTGTTTCAGCCTTTCTGCTGTTCTTTTCTCCTTTGTTATAAAAGTGTTGAGGTTCCAAATACATTATTTAAGATTAGTATGAAAATTTAATCTGAAGGAGGTTCTGGTTTTACTATCCTTGAGTTTGCTATTACTTGGAAGATTTTTCTGCTGTTGTCATCTCCTCACTTCCTTTCTTCCGTCCTTTTATTATTATATTTTTCTCACTCATCATCTTCCGTCAGCTCCAGTTATTGTAGGTAGGCTTCTATGACAAAAAGGTGCTTTAGGAGAGAGTTCTGAAAACGGTCAGAATAATTTTACAGTGGGGCAATCCCTGGAGGATTTCCTGTTCATCTTTTCCTATTCACACACAAACAGAGCAGCAGAAATCATTGGGAATTCTTCTTTCCCTACAGTGCAGCTCTCCCTTTGTAGATCTAGCTGTGGGTACATTCCTCTCATCCATACCGCTAAAACATACTGTGAGTGTCAGCACCATAAGATAACCCCCATTTGGAGCCAGTTAAATATACATTGCTTATACAAAGCACATTACTCTAGTAATCAAGCAGAATAATTGGCTACTTAGTACTCTGTTTATCTGATTTTATACAGCATATAATCAAAACCTTATGGCTCCAGAAATTTAATTGAATGGAAACTCTGTAAGAGGTGCTAACTATGCTTTGAAGTTGCAATATGCTGACCGTTCAAGAAACCATATAGTCTGCCATTTAATAACATTAAACATTCACAGCAAAAGCATATTTGGAGAAGGGTATTTTCCCAGAAGTAAGGGTTTTGAAGACCCCAGTTTAAACATGAGTTAGGTTTCCTTTCACTTCTGGATTTCTTCGTCTCGATCGATAGAAACAATGAAAATAAAAATCAGATTGCAATTATTTATACCAGAAATTTTCCAATTTTAGAATGAAGAGATCTAAGAATTCCATCATCCATGTGTCTCACCACTTCCTGTAACACAGCTCTGCTTTGTAAAATTCTCCTCTGGTTTGTTTTCTTTTGCAAATCAGCGATGCCCCTAGTTCTGCAATGTTTTGCTTTTACCATTGTAAATCTGGAGCATCGTTGCTAATGTCAGTGCAGAACCCAGGCCCTAACACCTAAAGTGAATTTTTTGTCTTTCTACACAATCATTAAAAGACTTCCTAAAAATAACAGTTTTCTAAATACAAACCAACCCACTAAACTGAGTAAAAAATAGTGTTAAAAGTAGAGCAGGGTATTACAGAACAGTCTGACAAGAATAATTCTAAGCCTTACAATGTACGCTGCACTGGTATTATTAATTTCTGATCAGCTAGCAACAGTACCTCACCCAGGTATACCCAAGCAAGTCACTTTCATTTAATTTGCGTTCTGAAGGACATGACAGCATTTGTACATTTTCAGATGTAATTGCTGTTATCCTTCAGAGTTTTTTGAAACAAACACAATCATCCTCCTGAATTACTGACTTTCCATGACAATTTTTTGAGGTTGCATTGTTCTAAACTAATATCTTTCAGACAGATCTTGAATAATGTAAGAGGATAAAGCCCACATGAAAAAAACAGAATTCAGAAATGAAATTTTAGCTGTCAAACTTTAACTTAGTTGATCTTTATTCCCTTAATATTCTTCAAACAAAACCCATTTCATTCTAGTTCATAAAGAACATTACCTTAGAGACCATAATATCTCTGATTTCCGTTCTAGGTCGATTTTTAACTTAAAGCATTAGACATTAAAAAAATCCACATTCTAAGCAGCTATTATAAACTGGATGTGTGTGTGTATGAGCTGCTCTGCTGCCGAATGTGTCATCCCTCCATTTTTCCCTCTTTTTTTTTTTTTTAATGTTTGTGCAGAAGAAAACAATTTCAGATCCAGTCCTCAAGCTAGACATATGGGGATAAAACACAGAATCACACAGAATCACAGAATAACCAGGTTGGAAGAGACCCACCGGATCATCGAGTCCAACCGTTCCCATCAAACACTAAACCATATCCCTCAGCACCTCGTCCACCCGTGCCTTAAACACCTCCAGGGAAGGTGAATCAACCACCTCCCTAGGCAGCCTGTTCCAGTGCCCAATGACCCTTTCTGTAAAGAATTTTTTCCTAACGTCTAGCCTAAACCTCCCCTGGCGGAGCTTGAGGCCATTCCCTCTTGTCCTGTCCCCTGTCACTTGGAAGAAAGGCCAGCACCCTCCTCTCTACAACCTCCTTTCAGGTAGTTGTAGAGAGCAATGAGGTCACCCCTCAGCCTCCTCTTCTCCAGGCTAAACAACCCCAGCCCTCTCAGCCGCTCCTCATACGGCCTGTTCTCCAGCCCCTTCACCAGCTTTGTTGCTCTTCTCTTCACCAGCTTTGTTGCTCAGCTTTACTACGTAGGATTTAGAATGGAAAGACAAATTTCATGGAAGAGATCTTACCACTGCTCTGCTTTAGAAAAGTACCTGAACACATCCTTCTTATATATAAAGCGCAACAGCAGTTCCTCTGGAAATATTTCTGAGTTTCACTTGTTTGCATATTAGAGTCTCACCATCCTCAGCAATATGGCAGAACATGTTTCAAGTTCTTAGATATTTCTTACAGGAGCTTAAGAAGTATTACACTTACTGTAGAAATGCTGTAGAAATGGCTAGAGGGCCAAACTAATGGCCCTACACACATCGCTGAGGTAAAGCCTGAACTAGTGTGCTGAATTCTGGCTTCTCTTCTGGATGTCAGCACATGGCACATTTGTATCTGTGAGCAAACTTTGGGTTTTCATGGCTATTTAAGCAGCAAGGATCAGAGAAGAAACAACATTAAAAATACTTATCCCCTAGTTTATTAGTAAATCTTTAATGCTGAGCCAGAGCTGACAGCTAATGACTTCTAATTCCTTGACTGTTGTTCTGAAAGTGTCCCAGTCACGCAGCTGGCTTAGCGGTACTGTCTGAGCTCAGCCCAGTGGGAATGCTAGACCTCTCACTCTGTTGTCTTTCATTAACTCTAATCCCAGTTTTTAAAAGGTTTAGGGGATAGCGTTTGAATTTAAACCACCTCAGAGTGCTTGGTTCCATCCTTCCACATCTGTTGAGTCTGCCACATCCAGATTGCCTTTGGAAGTGTAGCTGTAAGGATAAGCATGCTAAAGGGAGTGATGTGCCAAGGTATCTCCATGAAAATGTTGACATTAGCACACTAGTTTTACTTACTTTTATCATAATTCTTCAAGTGAGATGTGAACCTTGACAGCCAACAGTAGTAAGTGCTTCTACTGGCCTGTACATTTAGGTCACAGGTGAGACTGGAATTAGTCTGATTCAGTTGAGATTTACCTCAGGACCAGAGGCTATATGACAGCTAAGACTTCAGATTCAATGTTAGCACAACCCTCTTGAGGTATGTTCACTGGATAATCCCACTTCCTCCCTAAACCAACTCCAATTTATGTGTGCATTTGCTTTGTTTGGAAAACTGAATGCATTTTGAAGCAAAATATTTACCAGGCAGTTTTAGCAACATGTAGCATGCATATGTTACAGCTGCGCAAAGACAAGAAAATACCAGAGGCTCCTCTGGAAATATTCCTGCCTCTGAACATCAATAATCTGCATACTAAAGAGTTCCAAAGCTTTCACTAGCATGATAGACCAGGCATTAAGTGGTGTCTAAGTAGCCCTTAAGACAGTACACAGAAGAAGCTCTAGAAACATTATGCTTTACTATAAGAAAAAGCTCAGGAAGCAAAGACACATCTCTTGAGGACTTTTAAGTCTATTATCTAAACCTTTAAAAATCAGATTTGATGCAATTTAGTTGAAGCTCAGGTTAATACAGATTTAACTGGCCACACAGCAAACACAGCTTCTTGTAAACCAATTCCCTTAATTGTTTGGAAAAGGATTTTTTAATTATTAAGTTAATGCAGTTTAATTTCTGTAGGAAATGGAGCCAAATCCATCAGTGTGGATAAAACCTTTAAAGTGGGGTCTCAAAATTTAGAGAATAAAATGTGTAGAGACTTTGCTGGTTTCTAAGTGCAGTTCTACTGCCCAGTGAAAGAGGCTCTGCTCACTTCACAGATTACCCATGATGTTTATTTAGAATCATATTTGTGGGTACAGTCAAAGCTGTTCTTGCAGGCTGTGCGTACAGTATGACGCAAGTGGTGTGAGTACACTCAAGTATAAGAAATTAAGACCATTGGACCAGAGCTCTCCTGCTTCTGCCCAGAAATTCCAAGACAGACAAAGTCCAGCATCAGCATGAGTGCCATAGCTGTTGGTCTATTAAAAATATCTGTGTCATTGAAGTCAGCATTAAAGGCATTAACTGACATTCTTAACTTTGGAGTCTATATTGAGACTTCTTACAGAAGTATTCAGTTCTTAGAAGGATAAACTTTAGGACTGTGATTTCAAGAGGAAGGATAACCCATCACATCCCTTGCACACATCCAGCAGTAGAAAGCACCAATTTCTTTTAGGGACAGTCAGGATCATGTGCTATTGAATAGCCAACTTTGCTGTCCTAAGGAGTTAGCACAAAGGGTGACTGCTGGGCAAATGCCATTTGCAAAGGTCAGATGTTGAATCCATGTCAAAAATTAGATAGCTTTTATGGGTTTTATGATCCAGACTTTAAGAGCAAAATGAATTTATTTGTCAGAAAGGAGCAGACTAGCACCATCATAGGTTATGCTTTTCTGGCTTATCAGGCCGTTTAGTGGTTCTGAGCTGCATGCCTGCAAGGATCAACTAATACAAGGTGGACTTTCTCAGCCTGTATGGTCAGAATTTATAACCTTCACTTGATTTCCCCTTGCAGTGGGAGAGTATGTACTTTCTATTTTCAGATCATTAGAGATTTGTACATAATGTCCTACCTGCAGTGGATTTGGTGAAGTAAGAGGAGATGGAAGGCCATGCCCTGGTGATTGGCTGGGTTTCTGAGGGGAACTGGAGGACTGTGGGGCCGGAGGTGGTTGATTCTGGCTCTGGGACTGCGTTTGGTTCTGCTGTGGTGGTGCTGACGGTTGTGGCTGCTGGGTCTGCTGGGATGGCTGTGGAGTTTGTGCCTGCTGACCTTGTGTCTGCTGCTGGCTTTGCTGCTGCTGTTGCTGTTGTTGACCTTGCTGCTGCTGTTGATGCTGGAGCTGCTGAAGATGCTGAAGCTGTTGAAGCTGGGAGTTCAGGGATGAGGTAGCTGTGAATTGAAAAGAGGGAAGGGAGTTATGTAGGTTTCTGGACATTCTGAATTAAATTCTTTTTCTGTTACATATAAGGAACACTGTCCACTGAGGTCAGTTGGCCTCAGATTTCAGGTTGTGGCGGGAAACACATTCCCATCAACAGCAGCCTGTGGTTCCACCAGCGCAGTTTTGCATTAAGAGTTGGACTTCACTGGAGGCAAAGGAAGCAAAACTTTGGAAGGTCTACAGCTCTGCCCACAAGACAGGTGTCAGAGCTGACTGGCAGTTTTTGCTCTGACAAGCTTACCAGCAAAACCAATGGGAATCTTGCCTGCCTAGAGAAGAGGTGAACAAGATGTCATTGTACACAGCATAGCAAGAACTCTTAACATGAACTAGTGCTGTTATATAAAGGAGGAGAAAATCATAGCTGTAAAATAAAGGATGCTCTGAAAAGAACATTGTCATGTCTTTATACAGCAGATGCCAAGAAATAAAATATTCAACTGTGAAATTTCTTGCACAATGCATAGGTAGCAAAAATTCACAATAAAATGTGTGTGCTTCTGAAATTAGAACTGCTCCTTGTTGTTCTAAAATAACATCTAAACACTCTAAAATCCTTGTGAAATTCGGTAGGTATTCTGTGTGCTTTCACTGCTCACTTACTCCTGTTAGTAAAAGACTGTTGTGCTTTGTGTGCTCCTAATGTGAGGCTTGGACACTGGTGGCTCACATCAATCTGCTGGCACAGAGGAGCAAACTGTATCTCCTAGAAATACTTTCAAATTGAATTAAATTCAGGAAGGCAAGAAGTGCCACAGGGATGTTACTAAGGAAGAATAGTTTTAAGCAGCAGCCAGAACATCACAGGAGCGTGATGCTTTCTGAAGTTATGCCCTGAATAAGTCACCTGAGTCTCTGGCCTTACCCACTTTAATCAACATCTTAGGGGTTGTGTTAGATGGCTTTAAGATCCCAAGAGGAAGAGTTTACAAGGTCATTGCACTATTTTGCACTCTGTATACTGCTTTGCCAACACCACTCTGTATTCTAATTTCCATCAAAAGAAGTAAAAGTAAACTTGGAACGAATCAAATTTGTTTTTTTCTAAAATGGCATTCAGATTTTGTGGCTAGAAACTCTGTTTACCAAGTTATTTGTGGATTGGCAGATAAAGCCAAGTCATCTTCACTTTCTTTTATTGCCACCATCCCTATATCAGCTTTACAGATGTCTATGCCCTGGGAATGAATCTAAAGTCTATGTACAACTTATGAAATCAAAGGCCATGACTTGGAAGAACAGGTTTGTCAGAATGCCATACATTGTATGCAAGGCACAGGGTCATGTAGAAGGGGACAGTGGAGAGGACATCTAATGAAACATTTTCTGAGCACAGAACATGTTTGTTTCCTTGAGGTACACCTTTCAGCTATAATCTGGTAAATATGGACAATAATTAAAAGAATGCTGAAAGCATTAATCTGAGATGATGAGGTAAAATATGAGGTCTGACACACATACAAAAAGATACTGTGCCTGTAACTCTTTTTATTTAACAAATTAAGAAAATCAGCTGCCATCACCTTGAAAATAGTTCCCTTCTAAGTTGACAAACAGCTACATACAATGCTGCAAACACTCAAAACAATTCCACTGTTCATTTTCTGAAAGGCTGTTCTTTTTCTTGTATATCTGCTGACAAAGAATGTGTTCCTTTGAACACTGACTTGATCTTTGGGATCGCCATAAGTCTCAGTCAATAACTGAAAAGTTCCTCTTGTACATTTCTTCAGTTTCACATGAAACTTGCAGTTTACTTGCTGGTTGCTCTTGCACACTGACTGAGGGTAAGAAAATGTCTACATTAGAACATGCGCCCACTCGTACTGAGTGAAGCAATCAAGTTGAGCCTTGCCTCACTATAACAAGTTAGAACACGCTCTATAACCATCTCTTTGACTCTCCCCTCTCACTCAGGATTCTTGAGCTATAGGGTTAGTCTCAGGGTTTTTTTGTGTCAGACCTCATGGGACTGAGGGATCACTCTGATTCTGATAATTTAAAAGAATAGGTCAGTGCTAAATTTTTGCCAATGATTTTATGGTTGAAATTATGGTATGCAAAAAATATCTGCTGATAGAATATTAAAGATAGAAGCATCACTGCCTGGTCTTCTTAAAATTGTAAGATACAAGACATGAGAAAAATGGTAAAGAAACCCGAAGTGTAAAATAAGTGAAGTTTCTTGTCAAACTAAACCAAACAAAGGTGTGGTTACATTATAATGCAAAAAAGTTTACTGGTTTTTGTCTTTGCATGTAGCTCAGAGCAATCAGAAGACTAATATTTAATAATTAGCATTCCCCACAGAGCATATGATTTTTTTTCAGGATGCTTTCATTGAAATGTTGCCAAACAGAGGTATATGTAGCCCTGCAAAATTACGGAGTTAAAAGCACAGATACTGATATACATAAATAGTACTGATCTGTTTATTTACCATTGGACAAAAATACACACTTACTGAAATGTGATTTTATTAAATGTATGAATCTGCTTAAGAAAGAAAGATTATATTGTTGCACATGTTGGAATTACTTGCTAGAACAGTCATTCTAATAGCATAGGCCTCAGTTTCATTAATAAGTTACACCTTCGACTGGCTGTTGAATTACATTCTTAATCATATCTTCATTAAACTTCCATTCTCTACGAGACCAATACTCTATTTAATGGATATTTTGATTCACGCAGTCCTTCTGGTGCCAATACATAAAGCATGGTGCAGAATCAAGAGGGAAGAAAAGACTGAAAAAATGTCTCAAGAGATTTTTTTGTAACCTAAAATTTTGCAGGTTCAGGTCCTACTGAGCTATTAATATCAGCAGTGTCAAGTGGCCATTGCCAACACACTTCTGTTCATTGACAGTGTGATCAGGTGCTGTCACTCAGCTGACTTGTCCAATGAATGAAGAGGATCTGAAGTTGACTTGGAAAACATTGAGTTTTTAATTTCTGTGGGTATACTCAGCATCTCAGATAATTGCTCGATATGGAGATTTTTTTTTTATTTCCTATCTAGGAGAAGAAAAGCTTTGCATTGAGTACTCACAATGCTTGCATGTTGGCCAATACAGGAAGGTCAATGTCTCTACCATAAACTTTTGCACTGGAAGTGCACTCATTCTTGCCAGGGTAGAAGGTAATCAGTCAGTGAAAATTTTGTTGATGGAGAAGTGTTACTTCATAGGAAAGTTTCCAAGTCCATTGCCAGCAACTATACAAAATTATTCAAATAAATTATTGTCTTCTCATAAAATTCCTTTAAAAGCCTCTCTGAAGCCTACTATCATGCCGAGCTATAGATTGCATTGAAGTGTCTTAGTGAGGTATAATTGTTTAACATGCTGTTTCTAAATAAACAGACAGGGAATTTGAAGAAGGATTGTTACATCAGACAAGGCTTTCCCAACACCACACAGTAGGTGTGCTGCAAAGGTAGATTTAGGCTCTGGATCATTCCTGCAGTCCGGTGTTGAAGCTGCCTGATTGCACTGCCTCTCACAATGTGTGTACTATCCACAGTAGAGGCTGTGTCATATTATTGTTTGTAATCAAATCCAATCCAGCTCCCAGAGCTTGCTTGCATACCTCATCCATTATAAATCGTATACCTGTCTAGCATTTGTCACTTTCTGCAGAGCTTGGAGCTTGATGGAATTTCAGGTGGTACAACAGTGCTATGTCTGCATGTATAAAAGATAACATGCACTTCCTACCTCACAGGAATCTTTTTATGACTTACTGGCTAACAGCTGGGGAAAACTTTGACATATTAAAGTGAGAAGTGCCTGCTTCCTGGCAAAATTTCATTCAAGAATTAAAGAAGGTTGCAAAACATTGCGAAAAGTTCTTTCTATGGTTAAAAAAGACAACATAAAGCACAACACTTAAAAAGAGAGACAATTAACTAAAAAATGCATGTACACTCTGATAAATTGTGAGGAAAACCCACAAAAACTGTGTGACGTTTCAACATTTGTTTAGAAAAATACACATTGAATATATACCAAGTATCTAAGAAGAATGAATAACTGAGAGGAAACAATGGCATGAGGGGTTTTCAAACTTAAGTTTGAAATACGATTTCTTGGTTGCTGTGGTGCCATGGCAAGCTTCCCAATGGATCACCCCACATTTTATGGTCCTGCTTTAAGCAGATTATGCTTAGCCACAGTATCGAAGCATTTACCTTAGAATAAGAGATACGGTGTTAAGTGGTGCAAATGGATGGTCAAGAAGCAGCAAAAGCAGACATTCTGTTATCCCCGCTTACTTCTATACTTCTCACAGACACCAGACCACTCTAAGGACTTGGAGAAAGTTATGATCTAAGGAATACATTTCTTCCTGACTTCCTTTGGCGGGACATGTTAGGAACAATGCTGCTATACATTTACAATATTTACATAAAATGTGTCTTTTCATGTTCCTCTGATGGTTACCTACACAGAACACTAAATGAAATTAAAATGTCCATCTGTCAAGCAGAGTGATGCAACGGGATAATTTTACCTCTCATGCAATCATCCTGAAAGAAGCAGTCTGATCCGTGACAGAGGGAATAACTGAATCTTTTTCTTATTGAAAAAAAGCTGAAAAGAGTCTGTCTTCAAATCTCAATCCTGATTAAATTCACTGACAGTGGTATTAACTGTCTGCTGCCTCTGGCTAACATACTGTTGCATAAGTATGGGAATAGTTCTGGTTATATTTTAAATAAAAATATATGTTTTAAAGTTTAAACACATTTCTACAAAAACCAAGGACCGTAAGTAAGCCCACAAATGTTTATATGATGAAAACAATGTAAAAATTAGGACCTTTTTTTTCCACCTCTCATTCACAATATAAACTCAAATTCTCAAGACTTCTGCAATGCTTGTCAGAAGATCACATTAATATTCAGGGATTCAATTTGTATCTAGGATCTGCTCTTGTGGATAAGCTTCACATAATGTCTGATTTATTTTATTAATGTTTTGTGCGTGTTTGTTTCTGTGTAAAGAGGAAGAAGGGGCAGGAGGAGAAAGAAGTAATTTTAGCCTACAAACTATTGTGCTACTCTATCATCTCTCCTCCAGTTTACATAATTGCATAGAAGTTCTTCAGTGCCTTGATACAACATAAAATGGACTAAAAAGGAGAAAATCATGCATTAAGCCTTTTCCTATTTGACTGAGCACAGAACTTGGTTCTTCCCATTTCAAGGGTCTAATGCCTTTTTCCACTTCCCCAGTAATGGAGAATGGATTTGCATTGCCTTAAACTGAAAAGTGTAACTAACTTAAGCATCTGGGCTTGCGTTTGAACTGACATGACCCGCATTTTTTTTCCACCCTGTTGTTTCTCATCTAATGAGGTGTATGCCTTTCTTTTCTTTGAAACAGATTTCTAAAGATTGAATACACACGCTGAAGTGTCTAATGCAAGCCTGTGTTTACACAATCTCCCTTCTGGGTAATGAGGGGTAGGTTAGCCAAATATCCAACATGTTTTTGCATACACTTGAATTTTCTTCTTGAAAACAAAATGTGAGTTGTTTTACATATGTTAGTATCCTCTTCATCAAAAAAAGGAAGGGGTGGACTTGTGGCTGAAGAGATTAGTAATGGGATACAGAGCATATTCTTTCTAAATCACTGGTTCAAATCCAGTCTAGGTCAAAACGGGGAACAAAAGTCATTGCACTTTAATGGTGTTTTTCAGTGTTTTCTACCTTATAGAAAGTGTATTAGATACATAGAAGATGTATTCACACACAGATACCCACAGAGAGCCTGTACTGGAAATAATATGCAACACAGTTAAGGTAATAAGTTGATGATTTCCCAATACTAATTAGGAAGATCATAAAGACTATAGGACTTGGACGGCATCAAATTACATGTTTATTTGTACTTTCAGCAGACAGGCTAAGGATAGGAAGGGTGAGGACATCACGTCCTCTACTCTTTCCTAAAGGTGAACCCTGAAGGTTACAGCTGCAGAAGGCAGATGGTATTATAGGGAGACACCTGGACTGCTGATGATCCTTTGTACCAATTCTGCAGATAAACAGAGGGTATCACTTTCTGCTGTTGTCATATCCAGCATCTTTCATGACCACTAAATTCACTTTAAAGAATATAGGCAATAAAAAGGAAGTATTAAGAAGAAAACCATCATAATTTATATGGTGCCTGTGGTGTCTCCACATTTTGATGAATACTGGAACTTCCCTGAAAAATGATCCACTGCATTAAATAAATCTGACATTTTTTTTCCTCAGCAAACCTTAAAAAGTACAATAATCCACTAAAATATTAAGGGGTGGAAAATAAGAAGAAAAAAATGTTGTTGTAGCTAGAGAGCTTGACTAAGTGTCAGGGCAAGTATATTTGGAAAACTTCCCATTTTGACATAATCTAGGGGCTATTTTCCTCTAGTTTATGACAACACTGTATGAGTAAAGTTCCCTGAGTGTATTGTAAAAATTGCATTATCCTATTTAAAATGCCCAAAGGCAAGAACAAGCTGGAGAAATTAGACTTTAATAAGCCATTTGCTTCCTCAGCTCAAATGGGACCTTAGGCCTCATATTGCACAGATGGCTGAAACATTAACTGGAGTCAGGGTATCATCAAGACACAGGGGATCAATCAAGGAGTTGTCTTGGGACTCTGATGCAAAGACAGGCAATTAAAAACCCACCATAACATAGTCTGAAGGCAATGTAAGTGTTTGAATGCCAAAGGCTGGGTGTCAAGCAAGTGACCTCTAGATTTGGTAAACTTCTAGTTTTACCACTTGATATTATAGTTTTGTAAAAACATGACTCTTTCACAGATTAGGGGGCAGGATTGTAATATCAAGTCCTTATGCCAGATAAAAGCACTTTTGTAAGTATAGAGAACAGGACTGGTCCTAGGTTGTCTAGGAACAGAGAAGTGTTGGACTGGAAAATCAAATTGAAAGGCATGGCACTCCTACAGACTGGATTTCCAGACCGTATTGAGCCCATAAGAACATTCCTATGGATCAGAATTATAGAAAACCTCCAATTTTTCTGGGAAAATTCTGTAGGACTTCTTTGAAAGAAACTAATTGACAGACAAAAACGATCATCCGAAGGCCAACAGAGCCCAATACAAGATTTCACAGCTGAAGGGATGTGACAGTGAACAGATGAATGACACAAAGAAATTAAGTTTGAAATAACAGTCTGCTGACTCAGAGAACAATGACCGTGACTCATAATGGACATCAGACAAAGGCTGGGCACTCTCTGCATATACAACCTTTATTAACAAAGATTACAGCTGATTTTTTTCTCTCCTAGTCTCTTTCAAATGCTATGATATTTATGTGAAGAATAATTTCCATGTTGTCCACAGACAAAATAGCCACACTTGTAGAGAAAGCAGTGCAAAGACCTATGGCCCCAGGAGCTTTGAAAGAGGTTGCACAGAATCCTGTCCTGCAGTTCATAGTGCCATGGGTGCCCTCCCATTTCTGCTGGCAAAGTCGCCATGTGAGGCTTTGGGACAAAGTCTTGTCAAGAGGAACTGACAAGACCTGGTGGCTTCAAAGGGTGATTTTGCATTCTTTAAGATAATAGATCTGTGGTTGTGTCTTCTGTAATTGTTTGTGGCAAATGGCTCTTCTGACAAAGAAATATTTATCCAGGTATAGTTTCAGCAATAGTTCTTTGAAGGTCAGGAATTATTAGAAGTCTCTTCAAAGAGTCTTTGAAGTGAGTCATGCTTCCTTACCTTAAAGTGAAGTTACTGTTAAGTGAAATGTACTGGGGTTTTTGTACATGCGTGTGTTCGGGTTTATTTGAACAATGCAATTGAATAGTGGATCAAAGTATTTGTGGTTTAAAAGGCTGGCCTTGACAGAAGGCTTGTGGAAGTGTCCTGAGAGTGACAAAGCACAATGTTGCTTTCCTCCAGCCTCAGCCAGCGGAAGCAGCAGACACATATTATGCCCACCAGGTGACTTGGTATGACTGGTTGCTTTCATCTCTCAGATTCTCATTACACCCATGTTTCTATAATTTTCCACTGCTAGCCTATTCTGAAAACTGGTAGACCAGAGACAACTCTGTTTTCTGTTAAGAATTCCAAGATTCAAGCTGCTGTGAATTCTGTTCCCAGTATGTAAATTCCAGCACTAGAAGCTAGCTGAGCAGGAGTGAGAACAGTCTGTGGAATGACTCAGAAAATCACTAAGTGTGCACCATAAGGAGGAAAGGGAAAAATGTAGCCCAGCCCAGCCCAGTTCTTTCCTTTACAATGAACAAAACTACAATAGCTATAAAAGAACCAGGTGCAAAAGTTGTAGTTCTATCTTTCTGCAAAGCCATGCACAAAAATACTCTGCTCAAGCAGTAGTTTAGGCTTCAACTTTGCTCTTAACAGGCCTTGTTATCTTCAATATAGTCTTGAGCTTCTCCTGGTTTTACCAGGCCATGAAAAATTGAAAATGGTAGCAACAGGGACAAAAAGGTGTGTGGGAGAAGAAAACAGAGCAGACAGACTGATTCTGCAAGGGCTGTAATGCTGTCAGTCGCTCTGCAGCTCCCAGGAACTGAAGGCCATTTCTCACCAACAGGGACAAACGTGCAGTACCATGTTGAACATGGCATTCTTCATTAGTGATTGAAGAATAAAAATGGACTAAGAAACTTTTTCTAAGTGACGAAAGATATTGCTTAATAGCTGTGGTACAGGAACAGTCTTGAGTGTAGGCCACTGGGTTGAGGAGGAGTTGCTGTGCTAGGTGCTATAGCCTCAATACATGAGCAGAAGATGGAGGTGTTCTTTCCTTAGGTAAGGGATCAATACATAGAGACTACACAACCCTCTTCACATGAGAAATTGTAGAAAAGCTGGGAAGTGAACTCTAATTTCATAATATGTCACATCACAAACCATTTCTGAATGTATGTACCACTAGCAAGGTACACTGCCTGCTCTTGACTCACAGTAGCTCTGTCGTGCTGTCTTTAAGAATTTTCTGTGATTTTTTTTATTTGTGGTGCATAGATGAGAATGGCTGTATTTAGTTGTGTGCATTTGAAAAACATACCAGAGTATCTGTAGCTGTTTTCTATTTGTAAGCTTTGAACTAACTATAGGTCAGTTTGAGGCAATCTGTCTACGTTCCTTTTCCTAGTTTATTTCACTTCCAGAGAGATTGAAAACAGTTAAACAGTAGGGGAGCAGCAGTTCTGAACTCTGCAGCTGGTCATCTGCTGCAGATGGTCTAAGTGCTCATTTTTAATTTGCAGTAAAATGAGGGAGGCTGAATATCAGATTTCTCTCCTGTTTGTATAGACAAATATGTTGCTGCTTCGGGTGTTAATCCTAGCTGGGCTGTGCTTGTTGTCCTTCACCTTCACACAGCAACAGTGAATTAGCTGCCCTTTGAGTGCTCAAGTGCTTCCACCTACCTAAATTTCCTGCTCACTGTTAAAATAAACAACCTGGTTATTCGCATAGATAAGCTGCTCATCAGTAGAAAATTTCAGCAGGAGACTTAGAGAGAAGATTTTATAGGCAGTCCCGATTAGCAAGCTGTAAAGTCACTCGCACTTCTGTGTTAGGATGAAGCTTCAGCCGTAGCTAAACAGAAGGGCTGGGGATTCCAGAAAAGCAGCTGCATTGCTCTGCCCAGTCAATGCACTGTCCACGTTATGGCTTTCAAAAGCACATCGGAATCCCCATTTTTGTACACTGCAAAATAGTTAATAGCAGGTCTTTGAACAAACTGCATCTAGATCTCACTTCAGCTATTAAGCTGGTTCTTCAGGGTTAACTATGTTTAATTTGAAAGCGATACACATCAATTAATAGAACTTCCACTTAAATAATGTATTTATTTACATGGAGCAGGAGTCTGCAGTTATAGAAAGTGAAAAATAAAATAAATCAAAGGATTAACTTGGACAAACATCTACCTAAAAACCAACTACTATTTCTGTCCACGTACTCAGTCAGCACAGAACATTGTTGCCTTTTTCATGCTGTACCTGATACCATAGTATCAATCAAAATACGTGCTTTTCCAGATCAGATAATGGAAGAACAATAGAATTTGGTTACTTGCTAACCAGTAACTCTCCAAAAGGCTCACAGGAAGTTAGACTTTGCCTTCTTTAAGGCAATATTGTCTTAATTTTAATTTTCAGGATAATGAAATATCATTGAAAATAAGAGATTAGGTCTCAGCAACAAGTGTTTAGCTATACTAAACCTGAATGATGCTACAAAACATTATTCTCAAAGTTTATCATCTCTACATTCCTCAGTCTTTTAATAAAATTCAACAATGTGTTGATGCACAAAAAAGTATTATAAGTAAGGCTGTTAAAAATATTAAAAACACCTTTTATTATCCTTTTGAGAATTATAATAGAATCCTGCAGAACTTGCTCTAAAAATGTGTAAAATACAGAAGAGAATGTATCCTAGTAGGTATATTTTATTCATTGTATAGAAACATACTGCCGGCGATGTAACTAACTAGGTTTTGTGATGTTTCCATACATTTTATTCTTAATTTTTTCTTCTGTCATATATACATTTTTTTAATAAAAAAAGGCCAATGGTAACATTTACCTGTAGCGAATTAAGAATATTTTGATGATAATGAAAAAATTGGCCATCATGTGAAATTGTTTGCTAATGCATAGCCATAGATAATAATGTTTGCATGAGGGTGGGGCAGGGGGGAGGGCAAAGAATTTACTGTTCAAGAATTTTCTTGCTTGTGAAACTAATGGATTTCTCATCCTCTTGAGGAAGTCAACTGAGAGGTGTAGGTGAAAATTCTACATAAATACTGGGCAAGCAGCAGTATTAGATTTACTGCAGTAGCTCCAATGTCAATTAAATGGAGATGAGCTTGTTCCAAAATAGTGTATTTAAATGAAAAGCCTGGACCATTCAACAGTACAAAATAAAGAAACACATGTCAGTGCTGATACAAGATCTAGGTTTTTGCTTAAATTGACTTCTGATTAAAGAAGTTAGAGGAAAAATTGCTACACAAATGGTATGAACTATCTATCATGGCAGCCCTGAGAACAAAAGCTGGCACAGTTAGTGCACACGGAAATCTGAAACCACTACTTTAGATTCATTTTGCCAAGTTTTAACTAAGTAGATGCAAAAAACGGTTCCTTTCATTTTCAGTGCCAGGTATTCTGTCTTTACTCTGCTGATTTTAATAGCTCGCTCTGAAGCTTGCAAATGAATGTTACTTCCATTGTCAATTTAAAACTTTTCCATTTGCCAACTTTGGATGTTTTTTCTACTGTGTGTTTTCAATGAAGCTGAAATTAATATGGTTCCCTTTGATTTTCCATCCAAGTGCCAGGAAGCATGGGGCAAGCTATGCTTTCATCTCTGTCCTTGAGACAAAGCCAGGCCCAGCATCACGTGATCATACTACCACTCCTTTCTTGTTCTCTCTCCCACAATCTTCCAAAAAAAGAAAATTTTTGGACTCATGTTTGTCTAAAGACTACTGGAAAGACCAGCTCTACAGGTGTTCTCCAGCATTTTATATTGGGGGGGGGGGGCAATTCCTATGGCCAGTTCAACTATGTTTCTTCTCATACGGAGCCCTCCCTTTAAGCAAAGATAGGCCCAACAGCATTTTTTTCCTACCAGCTGTAGACATTTACTTCTTTATAGCTTATGGAACTATGATGGCACTCCAGCATTCCTCACCTTTGAACAGGGGAATGAGGCAAGTGTACATTTGGCTAAACATTATTGTCAGAAATTCTTATTCATGGGATTGTGGGGAAAAAGCAGCTGTGCAAATTCTTGCCTTTATTTCTTCAGGAATGTTTAGGGATATTTTTTTGCCAGTAGCTACCAAGTCATTAGAGCTGATGAGAACCACATCAGAAAAACATTTACAAAGTTAAGACCCATAAGTGAATGCAAGTGTTCTTTACGCAATCATCCAGTGTAACACATTTCATTAGGAGGTTTGCAGTATATACTGCTGACCATTTAATACATTTAAAGTATGGATCACATGGATTCCCAGTTCATAAACAAACTAATTTTGCAGTGGGAAATCAAGAAGGGAAGCCAAGAACATAAGACCTCTGATGCCTGCAAACCAACACTGGTCCATAGATCAGCACAGACAAAACTAGAAGTAGTTTTCATCTCTCTTTATTTTTTAATTTTTTTTTAAAAGCAGCACTGTTCTTAAACAGATTAATCTTAATAGCACTTAATTATCTTGCACAGTGAAATGACATCTGACTCGCTGCAATCACAGTGTTAGAAGAGTTGCAGATTTAACTGATGCTGCAATGACTTTCAGATTTGATCACAGTATATCCACAAAATAGATAATCTTTGGGTACCTACTCCATTCTGTCACTTCTTTCAGCTACAATGGAGAGTGGCCTTTTTTTTCTAGGTCCTGTCTGATAGTGCCTTGCAGACCTGCATCTCCCTTGGCTGAAAGGGCTCAGTTTTCCCCCTGCCGTAAGAGCGCTCTAAATAGGCTCTTGAAGACCATGGAGAAAATGTGCAAGCCACTGCCTGTGCCTTTTGCCAGCATGGGTGTGTAACAGGACACGTGCTGTAGAGCAGCTCTCTCTGCTGAGACTCAGAAGAGTGCCCTTGGCTTACGTACTGATTTGAAACTTTAATCTCCCCGTGGAACACTTTAATCAGAAAACAATTTCATAATTTGTAAACACTGACAAATGTTTGATTTCAGGCTGTTTAAGTGATCAGACCTTCTGGTGGAAAATAAAATAAATAACAATCAAATCATCAGACAAAGAAAGTAAAAATAATTAAATATGCTGCACTGACAAACACTAGATGCTGTGCAAAGCATAGTTTTCCTAAATAGCAAACAAGAAAAAAAAAAAGTGTCTTTTATAACAGAGCAAGTCAGATCAGAAACAGGGAGTTAGGATTCCCAGTAACTGGGAAACCTTTTCCTCTTCCTGAACCTACTGTACCTGCACCACCTTGGGCATGGGCAGTTGATCTCCCTGCCTCACTTTCCTGTTCTATAAAAGAAAAGGAGGAATAAAAACCTTCACTTCCCTCACAGTGGGAAGCTAAATTATTGAAGTACAGCAACGTGCAGTAAGATCTTCCAAATGAAAAGAGTCAAAGATATACAAAGTTTTATTTCCAAATGGAAAAGTTTGTTACAGAGCTACCTCCTACACTGTGTTAATGAGAGATAGATTGTTTAAAAGCACCCGTTTATTTTCTTTTTTCCTACTTTTTGATAATGTCTGGGTAATGCTTTTCTTCCCAGCAGCTCATAAGACTTTTTGAGATCTCCAATAATAAGGATATCTTTTAAAATGAACTCTCAGCTCAGGCACATTTTGGGCACCCATGTCACACCGAGTTTAAAAGATTCCTCAGAATGGAAAACAATCCCAGATTTCCTAGAAGACTAGTACTTAGAGTTCATTGCTCACCACTGTGAGCACTTCTATCATCAGAGACACACAGGTGGAGCCAGCTAAAGCAAACTAGCTAACGATAATAACAATAAAAAAATCCAGGAGAAAATTTCTCCAAGACATCACAGGTAATAAAGTGATTTCTCCAGTACAGTAAGCTAGGACAAAGAAACAGGAGGATGATGAAAATAAAGAAAGGAAAACAAATTCAAGGGTGATAACTGCAGGACCCCAGTGGGCTTGTTATGTGAATAGACTGTGGGTAACCACATCCTTCCACTGTGATGCTTCATAAATTCTGTTGTCTTGTTAAGAGGCTGAAGACTACTGACCTCACTTCCTTCACTAATAATACTGCTCTGCTTTGTGCCCAGACTTTTATTACGCTTATGAAATTTGAACCATTGTGCGAGCTGTCTTCATTCCTGCACCAATGATCACTGCTGCCGAAATTACAGAAGAACAAACAGGAAATGGAAAAACTCCTCTCCTCCTTCTTCCCCTCTTCCTGATTCTCAGGATCTCAAGACCATTGATGCTAGCTCTTACTTGGATTTATTTGTGAATATATTACAAGCAATTAGAGCAATATATCAAGAAATCTGAGTAGATTTTATGATGTTCATACAAGAAAGACCTTCATGCATTATAGAGCGTGTTGAGACAGCATTCAACCATTTTATCTGCTAAGAATACACAGCAAACATCAGAGAGCTGAAGAGAATGCTGCCACATGTGATCTTTTGCAGGCACTCTACAAGCACTCTATATGGGCTGTATACTCAATGGCTCTCTGTATTATAGCTCAAAATATGAGAAAACAGTTACTTCTTTTAGCACTTTCTTCTGAAGAGCTAAATATGCAAAGGCAGTGTAGATCAGGCCCATCCTAGCTGGCTATGGACAGTCATGGCCATAAAAATTCAAGAGAATGGAAGGCCTGTGACTTGTCCTGCCCATATTTTGTATAATTTTCTTCCAAATCTAAAAAGGCACAAGATGAATCAAGGTGAAGTCAGCCCTTCTGTACACATGGCAGGGCAAAAAAATGTGCTCACACAATAAAAAGCATAGAAGGTAGCTATTCATCAGCTGCTACAAATTTGAGTGTTCACTCATCTAATTGTGTACCTTTAAAATTTTACAAAATGCAGTTAAAAAAGTGATCAATCATTATTTCTTTTGTTCATGTCCTCTGATTTTTCACAGTAATCAGTGGCACTGGGGAAAATAAAAAACTCTCACAGACCCTTCCTTTTTTCTCAGAGAGACCTTTGTTCTTAGAACCTAAATCCTCCCAATGGTCACCTCTTGCAGCTGGTGAAATTTTTTGACATCAACACTATGTTTGATACTTGCTTTGCCACCTTTAATAAATAACACAGCAGACATCTGCTGTCTGGACTTACTGTCCTTTCCAATAATGAGGGTATGCAAACTCTTAATAGCATACACAGCTATAAGACTAGAAATAAAACACTAAAAATGAAATCAAAACAAAATACCATAAAAAGTCCAAAATTCCTGTTTTCTTGCTGGCTTTCACACATCTCCTGCATAGAATCATATTTCAGCTTTACTATGTTGTTCTTATTAAGTAAAGGCAGCTTATAGTTAACAATTCCATTATTTTCTTTTCTACATTATGTAAGACCACATTAGGAGCTCACTGTGTGTTTTCAAGCAGACCCAATCTGTTCTGCCTTGCACAGTCCAGGCATTACCTTCCAAAATGGCCCTGTGGAGCCTTAGGCATCACCAGCAGCTGCTCCTCATTGCACTTTGTGTCAGGGACACTGCACTGAGCATAGGGCACTTAGGAGGAGGATGCCAAGCTGCTGCTTATTTATATCATCCTCCAAAGCCCCAAAGATATCACAAGCATTTGTGAATTGCATGTATAAGCTCTTTTATCACTGTATTTCTTTTAACCCTACCTTGTCCTGATTGTCCATTTCCTCCATCCTTTTCCTTTCTCTCTCTCTTTCAAGACTGCCTTCTGTTTTGTCTTGCATAAAACACATACATACATTTATTTTTCTTGGACTACTAAGGAAGAAAGGAAAGAAGAAAGGAAAAGAAAAGGAAAAGAAAAGGAAGGAAGGAAGGCAGGCAGGAAGGAAGGCGGGCAGGAAGGAAGGAAGGCAGGAAGGAAGGAAGGAAGGAAAGTAACAGAAAATAGTAAAAATCCAGAGTCAAAAGTGAGTGGCACAGCTATAATTCTTTATGAAGCAGCAGGTAAGATTGATTGTCAAGGGTCAAAAGGCTAGGTCAAACTCCGCTCATTCGTCAGCTGAATGTCATTTTTGTTTTCCCTGTCACCAGATAGCTTTAAAAAAAATTGCAACTCCTTCCTCATTATCTGGGACTTGGCTCCTCTCCTGCCATCCAGTATTAATGAAACTGTGCTTCAAGCCTGGCCTTCATCTTTGAGGTTCTTCTTCATGTACTTTTTCCCTTTCTTAAGTACTACAGAGCGAGGACAATTTTAAATATCATTTTCTCACACAGAGAAGTTGGAAAATTGCTGCTGAGAATGATTTGAAAACATATATGCAGTATAAACATCTGAATGAACAAAACCATAATTAAAATGTAGCAGGACCAAAGCCCATGCAGCAATGTAATTGAATCGTGGTTAAATCTGTGCACCTCATCTGGAATCCTTAAAAACCAACATGATATAGTATTTTGGAATCATTCATGAGGTGAAAGTAATTTTTTGTTATAAAAAGCTGTGCACTACTGGAATAATACTAATACTGAAATTATACATCGGTTTACTGTGAATATGATTTATATGTGCCTAATTCAGATTAAAAAACCAGCCAGTAATTCCCTTTAAAAGAACTAAATGTCTAAATTAATTGATGACAAATTACACTTACGTGGCGAAGTTTCAACTGGCCTAAAGTGGGATGCCTTTTGAAGATAGCAGCTGATGACCCAAAGGATACCTCTTCAAATAAAAACATCTAGTGTCAAAGGTAAATTTAGGGGCAATTATCCTCCTGTGTATTTATATAAAAGCAATACTGTTGTTTTTATTAAGTGCTTTTCACAAAGGGATCTCAGGGTAAATTGCACAAACAATTAAACCTCATCTAGAGCCTATCCGTATGAGAACTGCCTCTGTGTTTAGAAGAACAGAATAAGGAACCCTTTGGTGACAGAATGAGAGGATTTACTAAACTAATTTTCATTAAACACATAGCTGCACAGGGTGATTTAAGTATGCTGACTAATTGACATGATACTTCCTTTTAGCTAGAAAAATGATCTTTTAAAATATTTATAACCACTCTTGGGCAAAAATATCATGAAATCCTCTGCTAAATCTGTATGGAATAAAATTTCATACTAGTCTAATTTGCTTGTACAAGCAGAAGTGGTGACTTCACTGAGACTATCTGCATGAACAGCACCTCAGACAGGAAATTCAAAAGCCTTTGCAAGAATAAATCAAATTTAACTGTGAAGAGAGGATTAAAATAAATGACAACATAAAACAAAAAGAAAAGGTTCTGATTTCAAAATACTTTTGGACTATCTACCTACAACTTGGGAGAGCTAGCTATTTCAAGGTCTGGCTGCTGAAGGAACCCAAGCTAGTCTCTGTTTGCTTCCAGCCACAGATGGAAGATTACACCAATTTGATATGTACAGAACTCAGCTCATAGAGTAGCAGATCACAGGATTACTTGAAACAGAGACAAGAGGTTCACAATTTGACAGTAATTAGTTAATCCAAAACTTGAGAGTACCTGGCTTTCCTGGGATGTTTGACAATGATGGCGGAGTTTAGAATGGACCAGTTTGGGGAACTACTGATACTTTTTGACTTGACTGGGTTTTCGGGGCTTTTCTTTATTTCAGATTTCCACTGGAAACAAAATTTGAATCTTAAATACTGTGACTGGATGAGAATGGCAACAATTAAAATTTGAATAGAGGGCTTGTCATTAAAATAATTTTGCTTACAGCATTGTGTTTAACTGTAGACTTCTTTTCTAGCCATGTTACAGTGTAAATATCTTTTTGCATGCATGTTGCAGTGTATCAGTTTAAAACCTGGAGTGACTCTACATCACTAATGTGGGAAGCAGCACTGTATAATCAGACCAAGTGCACGGATAAAAGTAATTGCAAAACAGAGTTGGGCGCTGCCTAAGAGAGCCTTTTTTTGTTATGCAAAGTGACTGATTATGAGATCCCAGCTGGTTTTTGCATGGGGCCTTGTTCACTGAAATATTAATAAATGACAATTAGCTAAACTGTACCACAGAACCATGATACTGTGCTGAGAACTGCTACCGTAAACACATTTTACAGCTTTGAATGAGTACTACTGTGTTGTAGGCTGCTGCCAAACTGCCACACTTTCTCCTGACAAGACACAGACTTCTCTATTACCCACAGCTCACAGGAATTACACAGCTCTGGGGTTTTTTTTGTCATATCTAGCACAGAAATTAGCTGAGGAGGAAGTGAATCCTTCTCTGTCACTCAGGTGAGAGCAGGGAGCAAGGAGAAATCCCTGTGGATATAACACAGGCAGCTTGTTTCTTCAGTAGTCTGGAAGTGATGCTGAGTGTTAAGCACTACTTCCAGGTGTGGTGAAACCCAAAATTTCAGCTCTGTAAGTGCCACTGAGCATTGTTCCCCTCAATTAGCTGAAGAACATTTGTTAATTATGTGGAAACCAATAACAAATGCTAAATTTTTAGCGAAGGAGAGAAAATGGTATGTGAGCTTTCATGCCTGCTCAAAGTCAGTTAGTTCACCTGTAATATGCTTTGCTGCTTCTTACTTTGAACTAGCCCCATTGCTTGCTCCTTTCTCAAAAAAATAACCTTTTTCATGTCTTTTCTGTTTATATTTTTTCTGTTTCCTTTCATTCTGTGACTCCTCAGGGTTCCCTGTATGGATTTACTATGGACCATCAGACAGCATCCTTACGAATCTTATTGCATGAAACTGAACCATATGAGAAAAAAAGCAGTTAAATTCCTTTCAATTTTGGCAACAGCAGTTTGAAAGCTGCCCACTGAGATGAATTTCTGAAAAATTTCTATGCTATTTTCCGTGTTATTGGGGGCTTCAGTTTTGCAGGAAGACAATGAGGTAAATGTTACTCTCATCTACCTAAGGACTCTTCCTTGCTTTTCATCACTTTTTCTTCTGCTGTTTTCTGCAGTATTATGATCAGTTCCTAACAACATCCCTTTTATGACATGAACTATGCTTCTCTGATTGACTTCATTCTTCTGCTTAGCTGTGTGTCAGCTCTAGATATTCTGCAGATCTACAAGATACAAAATAGATGCCATCCCTTTTCCCTGTCATCTGAGTCTTATGCTGAGCCCTTTTTCCTAAGTGCTGGAGCGTTTTTTTCACCCCATCTACATTTAACATCTGATTTAATCTCCAACCCCCCCCCCACAATTGACATCTGATATAGTTTTCTGCTTTCAGAATTCTTTTAGGTTTTGAACTTTAGTTCACTGATGCTTCTGTTCTTTCCTGACTCTATATTTAGTTCTTTAAAGTTCACATTTTCTTCATGAAATTTACATAAACTTGTCACTCTAGCATTTTTACAGCTCTCTCCAGTCATTACTTGAGCCTGCTACTATCTCCACACCTTCTGTCTAGTCATCCATGTTCTCCAAGTTTATGGCAAAACAGTATAAACCAACATATATGTTCTGATCATGCTGTTTTTCCTCTTTCAATACCCCACTTCCTTCTATGATTATGCTTTAGGAGTCCTCAACACAGTCTTAAAATTCTACATCATGAATTCTACAAATGAACTCAGAACTGTATTTTTCTAAAAAATGAAGGAACCAACAATCATGGACTTTGCAAGACAGAAGGTCAGGCTCTAGGAAGCTCTAGTGAGAGCCATCAAAATAAACCTGTGGTGGGAGCAGCAAGCAATATAAGGCTATTATTTGTTCAACACCAAAAGAGGCCAGAAGTATGCAGGCCCAACAAAATGAGCTTTGATAGCAATATAGTCCCTGAAAACAAGGTGTATAACAGACTCCCTCTAAGTCTGGCTTTGGCAAAAGGCAGCTCTGTGCATATAGCCAACAGCTGGCAAACTCAGAACTCTTCCCCTAGCCTCACAGCAAAAAACATTATACAAAAATTAAGAGATCAATAATGCAAATGAGGGTTCTTCCTGCTTCAATTTATTGTTACTCCTAAGAGTTGCCTATCAGAAAGTGACTTCTGCTTATGTGTGAGAGAAAAAGAAGCTCTTTCTTGCAGCTGCAGGATATGGGGAAGTGAACAATAGGGTGGAGGACTATAGACATCTCTTCATCGCATCCTAACATCATTTTATGGCATTGAAGGATCTCTAAATTCTCAAACTGTGAGCCAGATGATGCAATTATCACTTGAGCATAATTCTTATTCACTGAACGATTTTTTTTCCTGAGTAAGAATGTTAAGAATGGATAAGCTTCCCTTGTTACAAGATTATTCTTTATGCCTTGCATGTATCATGAATAGCTGGGGCAGACAACTACATAAAAAATTATTTAGAGAAAGAACGTGGACAGAAATGATTTCTTAGAACTGGGGTGTAAGGCTTTATAAGAACTTTGATGCAGAAAGCTGTGAATTGTATGAATGTGTCCCTTTCATTTTGATATTAAATGGAGATTTAATATGACTTCTTTCATTTGTCACAAATGCACATAAGCAAGTCTGAAGGACTAATATGCAAAGACCTGAACCAGATTTCTTCAACAGGAAGCATTGTGTTTCTGCAGGCGTGGCGATACCTCTATTTTAAGAAATGAAGATCAAATTAAATGTTTACTTCTGTAACACAGCGTTGCCACGAGTGTCAGTAAATTTTCGAACAGTTTATAGTTTTAACTGGCTTCCACATAGTGGGTTATACGTGCATTAAAGTAGTCATAATAACCTGTCAGTAAAAATTTGCTGTAACACATTCATAGGAGAAAATTTTTGGAAGTTGAGCAGCTTGCTTATGCACTGGCAGAACAGTTTCTCCTATGAAGTGGTACAGCCAAGTCCTCAAAAAAATGATTTCAGTTTGATGTGATGATGTTCTAAATGGGATTTTAAGGTGGTTATTTTTTTTTAGTTTCCATAATTCCTTTTCGTAATTCACCAAGCAGCACTTTCAACAAATACAGTCATTGACTGAAGAATTGCTTGCTCTTGCCCCTACATCTGTTCCCTAGATCTTGCACCTAGAGGAATAAATAACTACCCATATTTGACTTAAGATTTATTATTTATTTTCATTACTGTGTAATCTGCAGAAAGTGAAAAAGGCTTTCCAAACACCTTGTGAGGCAGCATTCAACAACTTGAAGCCTGTCAGCCAGGGGGCGTTTCATTGCAGCTACAGCTTCCTCAGAATTCGTATACCCTCATGTTCTCTTCCCCTGTTTGGTGCTGCTCTTGCTCCCCCTGCGTAAACTGTTTTCAGCAAGATCAGGCCCGCCACGATGCACTTGCTGTTTAATCTAAGAAGCAGAATGGTTTCCAGGCCTACATCCACCCATGATGTCACCTAGCAGAGTACTGAAATCTCAAATATTATCCACCAATCATTCCTAGTGCCACTTGTTCCTCCTCGGGGGTCACGGCACCAGCAAGGTCAGCAGCAATCTGAAGTGCAATGCATCTTGCTTCCTCTCTTACTAGCTTAAGAAACACAGAAAATGGAAGTGAAAGCATTCAATTTTGAATGCTTCTGCAGCGAGATGTCACTTGCTGGGATATTTGGAGAGAATATTTCTATAACATGCACGTACATTAGCTAATGCATGAGATTTGTGTGTACCTTTGAGAGGAAAAGTTGCCTTAGTTTACTCAGACCACTCCACAAAGTGGACTAAGCAACTCACACAGCAGGTTGGCTGATGCCTTATTTCAGAAGGCAGTGTTTGTACTGAGGTCAAGGGGAGCCCAGAGAGGGAGGCTTCTGTAACCCCTCTCACATTAACTAACTAAAGCTTACATGCTTCTATTTCAACAAACATCAGGCAAACTTACTCTTGCTTGTGCAGTGGCTCTCTCTGAGAGACAGTCAACATGCAAAGCAGTTGAACTGATAATTTAGAAGTTGCAGGCAGAGTGGCTTCCTTTCTGTGCCTTGCTTTAAAAATCCCAACCTAATCCAACGTGAAATAGCCACTGAAAGAGACCCTTCAGAGATAGTTAGAAAATCAGCTAAATACGTATAGACGATTACATAAAGTTACGTTAAGGTGAGATTATTTCTCTCTAACTCCAAATGGAAGTTTATTATGTTGGAAAAAAAAAAATTACTCTCTTTGATTCTACTTCTTTAGCCAATTTCTCTACGATTCAGACCTGTTTGCTCAGAACACTACAAATTAAATCCACATAGCCAAGTACAAATTTGGTAACTTTGTCTTTAATTTAATAAAGTTATTGGTAAAGTTATTGAGCATATGTCCTGAATGTAAGAATTAACAAACAGAGCACATCTCCGCTGAATTTAAGCAGACTATTTCTAAATTTGTATACATGTTAAGTAACATTCTGAATGGATGCTTAAATACGGTAACTATGAAAAAACGTGGTCATTGTTTCCGCTGAAGTCAAACTTCATTCTCAACATGTTATATATAAATTCTTACTCCTTTTGTTAAATGACCAGTCTTTCATTCCTATGCTTTTACTTACACTGTGTGTTAAGTACATATTCTTTAGGCTACCCGGAGTGATTTCTAAACATTTTCATGTTACATTTAATTTAGAATGTTTTATCCTTTGTATGCTGTTTAGAGTTTTATTTCTTATTATCTTATATTTAACTATATTGAATTTTATTCTCCAGTGTACTACCTAGTTATCCAGTTCTGGTGGCAGAGATGTGGCAAGGAGGAGGAAAAAAAACCCCTTGGAACAGTGACCTGCTATGAGTGCACTCTAAATACAAAGTTCTGTAGCATGATTTTTATTATCACTTTCACAATTATGTAAATGTAAACTTCTTAGCATATTCAGCAAAAGACAGAAAAAAAGCACTTGATTAAATATTGAAAAAAGATGGCAAGTTTAAATACAATGGTATACACAACTTTTAATATTCAAGTTTAGCTTCAGTCTGTCCTTTACAGAACTGAACCAATTTAATATAAAACTTTTAATTAAGGGTGTTCTCCAACTGGGTATTGTTGGCACAGAAATTTCTGTACAGCATGTACCTCTTGATCAGAATGATACCCATATCCACCGAGATAGTTATCAGAGCAATAATGGACAGGCCACAACAAGAGATAGTGGGATAAAATGTTCCGTAATTAAAAAAGAAGTGTCAATAGTTCCTCTATGTTCAGGAAAAACAGGGGGAGCAGAACTACGCTAATAATTATTCTGGGAGGCTACAGGATATCTGGTATTGACAAGCTTTCTGAACTTGTCATGTTATACTATTCAGTCTACTGCATATCTCATGTACTATCCAAACAATAAACTCATTTACCCTGCTACTCTATACAGAATGGCAGGCATCAAGCCTTCATAAAACAATTGTTTCCTATTGCTTTTTAATATTTTGTTCTTCTTGGAGCAGCTGCTGGGATAGATTAAATAGAAAGCTGGCACATCTAAACTTAATGAAAAGGACTGTCCTTTCCTGTGGATCTTGGTGCTGGGGAGAAGGTTGCAGACTGCAAAACAGCTTAAACAGATGTTGCAAATTCCTGCAAAGCAGCTGATGCTTCTATTCAAACAGTGACCTAGGGTCTACCTGCAGGATCTGGCATTGCTGTCTGCACACAGAAGCAACACTTACGTGTCTCAGTCGTTTATTTTTTGCATCCTTTCTGTTCTCCCCATTTGCAGCACTTACTGATTCCAGTGATATTTCTTTCTTGGTCTTTTCTCTGTACCCTCATCAGAGCCGCTGGATCTGCTAATAAAACCTATCCCTGTATCTGCCCCCACAATATTCCACCTTTGTTGCATGCTTCAGGTTCTAGATGTACATCAGAAACAGTAATAAATCCCTAATAAAGATATATCTCCAAGTAAAACCTGTCTCCTCACTAAGACAAGACATCCTTGAGCAGCTCCATTTCTCTTCTCTGGTATGTCCATCTGTACAGCTTCATCCATTTGTGCAACCTGTGTTTAGGGCCTTATCCTGCAGTCAATTCTTACATGAAAATTTTATCAGTGAGATTAATGTCAGGCATCGTTTTCTGAAGGAGGTCAATGCTGGAGACTGGACATTAAGGTAGATGGATTCCTGGCCCAATGCAATATGGCAATTTCTGTATCCTTAGACTCACAAAATGTCTAACATTTCAGCTGTATTGGTGGTCTACTGTGACAGCGGTCTGCCAGGCTGAACTTATGGGAGCTGTTGTCTCATTGCCTGTGACTGAAAATGCTGTAGTATGCTACATAACTAACACTCTTTAATGTGCACTTAACAGTACAACTATGGTAGATCTGGTGCTTGTCTAATCAGCCATTGGTCGCAGATACAAAGGGCACTGCTAGGAAGCTCTCTCAAATTTCTTCTTTCTCTTTCCCTGCCCAAATTTACTCTATGGCTCTGAATGTTCAAAGAATAGGAATTACATAGATCATACATAGGCACGAGTGTTGTGGTACATTGACTTGGTCAACTGCATAACCATTAGATGGCTTTGTGACTTCCTTTTCAGGTATAGAACTACTTCAGTATGCAGAATGATCAGTCTATTTATCCTTTTTTTTTTCAGCTTAAACATAACAACAATACCTTTCTAACATACTAGAAAATAGTTATAGTCCAAGAAAAGCTCAGCAACATGCAATGTGTAAATACCTGAATCTCTTCCTTCCATTATTACTGAAAATTATTCTCCGGGAAAATTATTCCCAATATGAATACTTCCCAGTGCAGTATTGTTCTCACTAAGAACATGGATATCATATTGACAGGAATGCTGTGAGAGGTTCCTCCATCAAGAATAAGGAAGGAGCACAGCAATTTTGCAGCTGAGATAATTCAGAATCACCTATGAAGCCGCACCTGCAGCATCCCCTTTCCTGACAGAATATTAAGAACCGGTGCTTTTCATATAATTTTGTGGTTTTGTAATCATTCCCTGGATATAGGAAAATATTCGCAGTACCAGCAGAACACAAAGCAAATGATCCTAGCTCTTCAATTCAAGCAGGTGAATTCCCTCCGATCTGTCTGCACAGACTACCACAAATGATACATTACCTGGCTGGTGCTGAGAAACATTAGGTGCTTGGCAGGTGGAAGATGGCATGTTGTTTTGCATGGCGCACTGGAATTGACCCCTCAAAGCCTGAAAATATTTGTAATGAAGTAGCAACTTGTATGTAGTGTAGTACTTGCTACATCAATCATATTTTTGTGTGGTAGCAGCAGATGCTGGAGGCGTGATCGCTGCTGTATCATGGCTCAGGCTGGTATTAAAGCAAAAGCTTAGGGATCTGGATCTACTGCATCTACTTGATGTAGCTGATAATTTTCTCTTTTTTTTCCCCCACACAACATTCCTTGGCTTTCCATCACTTTCTGTTTCCAGTCTCCTTTCTAGGGCAGAAGTCAGTGTGGTGATTGGGGATCTAAGTTAACTACCCAGATGGAGAAGACTGTCATTATATTCTTGTATTGTGGCACAGAAATATCACCTTACTTGCTGCTTTCATACATTCTTATAGTATTTCTCTCCTGCTTGTAACAATTTCTCACGTTTTTTGCCCAACCCTTTAGGGTTGTTTGCATTCACTGTTATTCCTTCAGCTATAGCCTCCAAGCTCATGATTCCTGAAGAGTTTTTTCTCCCCTACTGTCACGTCCATTCAATCTGCCCCATCTTCCCTCTTTTTTGGAGCCTGTTTACTACTACAGGCTTACTATCTGCAGAACATATGATTGATTCGGAGTCATAAGCATGCATGATGTTTTGCGGAGAAATATAAAAGACAGATTCCTGTCATGAGGAATTTACATTGTAAAAATTACTTCGTTTGCTTCCCTAATTCTCCTCGTTTTCTGTCAAGATCAGCAACATTACCATGATCCCTTCTCCTCAGCTCTCCAAAGTAATCTCTAATTGTTCTTTTGCCCTGGTAAGAAGATTTTGTTTATGACTGACCTTCATAATTTGCTTTCATCCTCACTAGGCAAAATCAACTTTCTCATCTCTGCCTTTCTGACTACTCACTACTATTTACTGAGCTGCTTCATCTTGTTTCTTTTCCCTGCATTTCAGCAAGATGCTCCAAAATCAGCTACCGTTAATCTCCCCTCTCATGAATCCTCTCACTTCACCTCTCTACTTCCACACCAAATTCGTGTCTCTCTGCATTATTTTTGAATCTCTCCTTGTGCTTGACTATAAAGTTAAATTTATTTTTCTCCAATATCCTCTATTCAACTCTTGCCATCTATCAATCTTTTCTTTTTAGCCTTCTTTCTCTCCTTGTTTTGGCCTCTCACCTTCTAGTTACCTTCCCTCGTATCAGATCAGTAACACAGTGATTGTTGTCCACCAAGTTTTCTACTCTCAATCTGGAACCCTCTCCTCATTCCATGAAGCTACAAATGAGATGGTCTCTGAGTCCTTCCTTCTCTAATCCTCTGCAAAGGTCAACAACTTACTGTTGCTACCAAATGAACGGTACTGTACACATTCGTGGTTTGGGGTTTTTTTGGAGATGCTAAAGTTGCTATGGTTTCAAAACAGTTAGGATGTCTCTTGCTTTAAATTTATAGTCTCAATCCTTGCTCTTTGTTTGGTGCAGTGAAAAGGTTGTGAAGTGCTTTAGAAAACAGTGCAGTGTAACACAAATAACTATAAAAACAAGTGAAATATGAACAACAGAGAGTATACTTGCACTTGGGCAAAATACACTATGAAAGCTTTGTATTTAATGAGATTAGTCTTCAGCATAGTTGTGATGTCATAATAAAACACATAATTAAGTGACAGTGGAGCTGGAAACACAATTAAGTATCAGCATGTGCTGAATTACACCAAATGATGCAAAATCCTTGTAGGAGTCTGCCATAAACCAATCAGTCATGGCTTTTGTGAGATGTAATTGCATTTAATATATGAAGGCAGGGAAGGTATGGATGGAAGAAATGATAAGTTATGGGATAAATTTTGATAGTTACTTTGTGAAAAAAAAACCCCACACACCCAAACCAAGAAAAAATCACAGTTTCTAAAACATGCAGGCAATTCTTTGAATTAAAATATATTGCATTTAAAAAGAAGTAGACCCAATTTGGACCTCCTAATGACTGGTAAAGATCAATTAAAATCTGGACATCAAGCTGGTGAGTGATAAGTGACCAGAGATCATGACTGTATTAGGTTCATCAGGTTCCTCATGTCATAGAGAGGACTGAATATTTATAGCTGTGGTTTCAAAAGGGAAATTACTGAAAGATGAAAGAATTTGAACAAAATCTGACTAAGAGAGAAAAGCATATAGGAAAAATTAGATGAAAATCACCATTTGGTAGCAAACAAGTCTAATTAAGAAAAAAAGGATAGTTTTGACTAAAATCCTGCCCGTATTTAATAAAAGAATCAAAGAGAGGTATAAGAAAAAAATGAAATATCTACCAAATAGGAAAAAATAAAAGGAAACAATTGGCCTAAAATAAAAGCTTGTTTTGTAAAGATTTGGTGTGATGAATGAAAATATTCAGGAAAAATTATGACAGGCCTAAGAGCAGTAATAATAGCATGCCTTTAAAGGTATATTAGGAGTGAAGAAGAGCTCAGTACTGTTCTGTAAACAAGAAAGATGCTAACCTGACTTCAGTCCAAAGAAAAATAATGAAAAAGATGCTATTGGATTCTGTTAAGAAACAGGCATATAAATAACACTAGTAGATGTGGCTTTATGAAAAACAGGCTTAGCTGGACAAGTTTGACTATGGTCTTCAACGACAGTTACAAGTTTGTTGCACAAAGAAATTGTGATGACATGAACTCCTTAGACTTCCTTTTTAGAAAATCAGGCGTATACCATAACAATATAGTACATGTCAAATGGATTAAGAACTAGCTGACTGACTGTTTGACACTTGGGTGTAATTCTCTGAAAGGGGCATTTTTATCAGTCTCTGCATGGATCAAAAGTAGACACTTAGGAATACAACCACTGCAATGCCTGAAGTAGTTTACATTTTTTTCTTGTAACATTTGTTATTTTCATCCAACAAGTAAATATATAATCACTACAGCAAAATGGCAAACTTTGGGAAGAATTGGGCAGTTATAAATAGTAACTTGACAGACCTGATAAGCTGGGTCATAATCCATTTTAATATAGTACAAAATGTACAGTGACATACAAAGGGACAAGGCAAGAGGACATATCTCTAAATGGAGAACTGACTCTTCCAAGCTAAAGATGCTTCCAGGCACAACTGCATCCCAAAGAACCGCTGGAATCAGAAACTTCATGTGCAAGAGGACAAGAGTAACATTACTGCTGTGTTGAGACCACTGGTGAGAAAGGTACTGGAGCATCATATTAAGTTACAGTGACCAAAGAAAGATGTTCAGAAAAAGTTCTTGATGAACAGAAAAGGTGTGGAAAAAAGCTGCTAAAATTATTATAGAAAATACACTACTGTGACAGACTTAAAATCCTTGACTTGAATTAATCAGAAACAAACCCAAGCAAACGAGGCACAGGTTGCTCAGAGATGTCATGGCTGCCCAGTGTCTGAAGGTGTTCAAGGCCTGATTGGGTGGGGCTTTGAGCAACCTTTGAGCAACCTAATCCAGCAGAAGGTGTCGCTGCCCATGGCAGGATGTTTGAAATTGGATGATCTTTAAGGTCCCTTCCAACCCAAACCATTCTGTGATTCTGTGGTTCTATGATTCCTCAAGGCAGGCAAAAGAAGCCAAATTCTAAGTATATACAAACAAGAAATAAAGCAGCTTCTAAGAAATTAAGGCTTCTGAAAGACCCCAGGAAAACAGTAGATTTTTTCCATTGTTCTAAATTAAAATTCATTATCTGATGCCTTTCTGGAAGAAATATGCCAGCTTAATTCTAACAGTATTTTGGTCAAACAAATGACTCTTAGTTCTAAACACCTGAAATTGTAAACAAAACTGAACTGTAAAGTACATTTCATGAATCAAAAAGTACGTATTGCTTGCACCCAATGACAAAATGCAACACAAGCAACATTTTAGAGAAAAAAAAAGTCTCTCTGAAATCTAACATTGGGGATTTTCTATTTGCCATGCAGATTTTGTGTAAAAACATAAATACAGAGGGAAAAATATTGATGCCAGTCTTTGGAAATGAGGGTGTTGAGACTGTTTTGCAGTTCTCCTTGCTGAATCACTGTATTCACTTCACAGAAAGGAGGTTTTCCATTGATTTCAGAGTAACCATCATGTTATCATATGCTTAATTTGCTATGCTTATAAAGTGCTTTGAAAACTGCTGAAACCTAGTACATCACTTCTTTTTCTCTAAACTTCTTCTGGAGCATCATTTATGGGATGAGGCAGACAGGACTGGGTGACCAGCCTGTTCCTAAATGTGCAGATATATCATCTGCTTAATTGCATGTATTGCTGCTTCTTATTCCTACTATGAAAGCTGTCTAAGAGCACAGTAGTTGATTAACACCTTCCCCTCTTTGTGAATTTGTTCTCTCCACTATAGGCTACTGATAATTATCTGCTGTTTAGCTTTTCTTCCTATACTGCTTGATACCCATCCCTCTCCCACAATGTACTGTAAAGTTGAACACATTGTAGGATTTTATTGTTACAGTTTTGTGGGAAAAAAAGCAAGAACTGGATACTTGTTGAATATAAAAGCAAGCAGCACTATTTAAAGCTTTGAGTAATTCCAAAGCATGGAGGGGGAATGAATTTTAACCTGCAGCAGCCAGGTGCCATTACAGGCTGCTAAAGCAGATCATAGGCTGAAGACATGCCTTTATGCTGCCTGGTGCATGTGTATATATCTGGGAAGACAGATGCTTCTTTCCAGTTGTACGTGTCTGCTCACTCTCTGTAGTGAAACCTGATAAGTTAGCCATGCGGTTGGATTTCAGGGGACACCCCATGTTAGTGTGCGCAGGCCGACTCTAGAGACGCTTCAGGTCGGTCTGCCCCTCACAAGGAATGCCTTTACAGCTCTACAAAATGAGGTGTTTGCTGTACCAGGCAGGAGGATAAGAAGTGAAAAGTCAAGAAGTTTGTCTCTGAGAAGGTGGAAGTTTAGACAAATGTCCATATACGCTTCTTCTGAGATAGCCAATTACTATCCGTTATAACTTGGATTTTTTTGGTAACCTGCATATCTGCTTCTCAGAACTGGATCAGTTCATTTAACATAGACCAATATACCTTCCTGGCCTCATCACATCAGCACAGCCTTGCTTTAACCTAATCGTTTTATCTTCTCATTTTTCTAATTAACTTGTCCAATAATCACACCTTCAGCACAAGATTACATAAGACATTCTAGAGAATAATAGTCATGATACTAATGGTGTGTGCAAAAATTCAGAGGAACATTAGTGGCTGAACCTTGCACGTTTATCTAAACTGAGAACCTATCACCTCACCGGTTTGTATGTCAGCATGTAGAGAAAATGCCATATAGTGACTTTGTTACAATCTTAGCATGCTATTAGCATTAATATTTGATATAAATTCCTTAATTAAACAAAGTCAAAAGAAATAAAAGAATACTTAGCCTTGTTTCTCAATTTGAAATTGAAATTTGCAGTAAAATTCTGCACAATCACTCCTCAAGGTGGTCACAACCTGCCTGAGAAAGACCAAGCTTCCTCACTCTGTAATTTATTAATAATTTAGTAATGTAGCAGTTACTAAAAAATGAATCGTAGGAAACCTCTATTTGGTACTTGAAGAGTTAATCAAACCTTAGCTGATCTGGGGGAGTTCTTCCCTGCAGGTCCTCAGAGACAGTTGTAATTAATTTGATCTTCTCCAGTCATTAACTCAGATTCATAGTGAGCTCTACACACACTGCTCTATTAATTCACTCGAGATCAGTTCTCAGGATTCATTTAGTTAAGCAGCACTGCTGGATTACATTTTAAAACCCTTTAAACTGGTTGTAATTGATGTCTGTTTATAGAAGCTTTCTTTAATGGAGTCAACGTGAGATGAAAATCTACCATACTAGTCTAAGATAGTGCCATGCTGTTTAAAACATGTCTCCAGAGGAATCCAGTTAAATAAGAGACACTGCAAAATAAAATAAATTCCTCATTAATCAACAGCCTACTCTTGGCATTTTTAAAATAGTTTTTAGTCCTCCTGGCTGCTGGTACCTTGGAAACAAGTCTGAAGTAGATCTTCACTGTGCAATAACATACACATTTGTTAGTTATTAAGACTTGATCCTGAACCCAGCCAACAAAGCTCCTTTTGGCTTCAATGTAAAGTCAACAAGGGTGAATGTAAAGAGCAATATTGTCTTCCATTAAAATCTCAATGTGGCAAGCACAATGGCTGTACTTCTTATTGTCAGATAGTAATGTACTTGCAAGAAGCTCTTCCCAAAGTCCTGGAGCAACAAGACATCAGCACTCTGGAAACTGCATTCTGCTGTTGCTCTTCAACAATTAAAGCGTGGGTCAGATAATAGTGTTACTGCTGCTTAAATAGCCTGACTTCAATTTCTATTTTGCACATAGCAGCATGGTTGCAGTAATGGCATTCAAAACAGAAGGTCTGAATATAGTGTCTGGTCAAAAATATACAACTTGGAGCCACCTTTGAAGCAATATAAGAGGAAGAGTGTTATTTATTACATTTCAGGGAGAAGACTGGAAATGCAACCAATCCTCTGCAGGCTGTTAACTTTATGCATTCTTCTTCCACACTTGCAGTATCTCATACTTGGCCATCTCAAAGCAACGACAGAGAAGCTTGGGTCTATCTGTATCTATGTGGCTAGACATAACACGTGTAACACAATACAAAATACCTCAGGTAATGTTTTGTGAAGTAGCTCATTGACCACAGAGTCCCTGTTTGTGGGAAACTAATTTGAGACCACATTCACTTGATCTTCTTTCTAAGTACTCAGAATTTTAGCTGAAATGAAAAACAATTTCAGGTGTTTTATTTCTGAAAATGAAACTCAACCTCTCTTAGATTGCCATCCAGAACCCAAAAGCATCACAAACTAATATTCATCGAAGAAAATAAACTAGAGCTTTATGTTGGTCTCTGTGACCGCAGAAAAAAGATAAACTTATTATTAAATTATCTACTATTACATCTACTGTTATTGACTGTTCATTTGTAACTTCTTTACAGGGCTATTGTGAAGCTAAATTAATAGCTTTAAAAACTTACAAGATCTTGGGTGGAAGATGTTATTTAAATGCAAAATCAAACCATTGCATGACACGGAGTAGAGATTCCTATCTTGCAACACCCTTTTCTAGAGTAATGTGTTTCAGGCATCCCTGCTTTGTGTACAAAATGCAATGAAAAATGAGAGTTTTAGTAGGTTAGTTTAGTAATGACAGTCTTAATATCCACGGGGCCATATTGCCTTTTGTTTTACAGGCAGTAGTTTTGTGTTGTTCTGCAGGTGTAAAGGAAATGGCCCTCAATGTGATAAATTTTTTCAGACTCTTTATCTGATAAGTTTTGTGTGTACAGGGGAAAGATCATATATAGCTTTTATACATGAATCGTGAAGGGATGGAAAATACTGGATATACTTTTTTTGTCAAGCCCTAATTGCAGCAACATATTTACTCAGCATTCTTTAGGTCCACTCAATCACTCATACTTAAAGTATGGCTTGAGTGCATAGGGACAGTATGTGCTTTCACAACAAGATGAGGCAAATTGCAACAATCTTCTTTAATGTGATCTCATACCAGATGAGCTGAACAATACTAGAGGAAGCCAATGGCAAACTTAACTGTTTTCTGCCAAATAAAAGTGAGGTGGAAATGGAGGTCGGTGATTTTCTTGGTGATAGTGTTCTTCTTGTCAGAAGTGAAAAGGAACTGGGGTGCTGCTCACAGCAAATGCAGTGGGTAATTTTGTTAAGTATATGTTATTCACTGCAGCTTATAATATAAAAAAAACCCCCAACCCGGCAATGTTGTTTGATTCTCCAAGATGGGAAGGGTTCTACAAATAAGACACAAACAAGAAGTTGCAAAATATAAGAAGAAAATGGCTTGCACTTTTCTGTATTTACCTTTTTTATTTTGTGGGATAAGCAACCATACCGTCGCAGCATCACAGAGCTCTTAATAAGTTAATTCTGTTAACAGATGGGGGGTGATGCATTCCGTTTTACTGACAAGGAAAGTGATGCACAGCATATGACTGTGACTGACTCAGTGTTGCACGGTATGTCTGTGACAAGCTGGGAATGAGAAAACAAACATCTAGCATTCATGACAGGGACTTGATTGTTATCCATCCTTTTCACCTATGAACATGAAACGAAAATTCCTCAAAAGGCGATGCCTAAACAGCTGCTTAATGACAATTTCCTCTGCTTTTGTTGAATTTGGTGCAATTACCCACTGGGCTCTATTGACAACACTGGAGATGACATGACTTGAATCACCTCCATATTCGCTGCATTGTGGCCTTACTGCCACCAGTGAACTTCTCTTCCATTGATGTGGAATTATTTTAAGGATGCAAAAATACTTGAGTATCAAAACCAATTAGAAGTCTGAAAACCAGACAGTTTTAGTGCTACAAGGCAGCAAGCTCCAGGAGACAGGCAGGCAGATAATCGGAACAGTTCCTCTGTACTTATTCCCTGTACTCAGTTCCCTTGTATTGTGAGAAATGCAAATGTGGTTCCCACACTGAGTTATGCCATAGGACCAGGGGAAGGGGGCAAACTCCTGGTAAAACCAAGGCTCTGCGAGGAAGAAGATTTCAAGGTCAGTAAATGGCACATGGACCTTAGCCAACTTGCAGCAGGGTTCCTGGGGAAGAACTGACACCTCCTGTTTATGAACTACACCAGGAGCTCCACTTTCACCTGGCCTTTGATCAGCTGCGAGGGTCATGAACATTGTCTGGCAGGCCTGCACCAAAGAACAGCCTAAGACTGAAGGCTTTCAAAACCTTTCAGGCCCTGGTAATCAATACATTACCATATTAATTTACCACACACATGCTTCCCTCAAAGGACTGTTAATGGAACCATTCCAGATACAAACATCCATGTTAAGGATGAAAAATCTAGTTCTCTGCACAGAAGAGTAGTATTTTTAGCACTACTTGAATACGTGCAGTTTGCGTCTATACTGGATGTTTGCACCTAAATTCTGAGAGCCCTGAATCATAGAATATCTGGTCTGGCACCATAAAACACATTAGATTGCATCCCACTCATACTCTGTTGTTGTGTCTATACCTGTGCTTCTGCCAGGTTGGGAAGTAGCAATGTAGTTTCTATTAGGAACTGGTGACTTTAACTCTAATGAAAAAAATGCCACCTCATTTCACATGAGTATCAGTTCTGTGAATGCATTTGGATATAAACATTCTACATTACATCTAACAGGAGGTTTCCAGGGTGGGGGCAGGGAATGACACAACACATTTCACGTATCTGGATGTAAATATTTGCACTATTCTTCCTGTACAAGTACAGGTGAAGACCAACTGCTTCCCTCAGTTGGAGCACTGGTGCTGGCAGACGTGGTCCTATTGGTTCTGACACTTGCTCTGAGGCCTCACTCCCAGAGCAATGAATGGGAGGAAAACTTATTTTTGCCTGATTCATCTTGTCAGAAGAGGAACCTTTCCTAAATCTGCTTCCTGAAGAGCCAATTCAGTGAGGCAAAATTCTAAATTGAAGGGATATTTCTTGGGAGATTTAAAATGCTGACGGTTGCATGAAGGCTGGGAGTGAAGAGGAGTGAAATTAGGTTTGAGACACAATGCAAGCTCCAGTTATAACTACAGAGATGCCATCACATAACTGAAATAAGTGCAACCTGGCTTTGTCTTTTATTTCAGAGAACAAGAGGAGTTACAGACTGCAGAACAGTTTTCCTTTTCAGCAGATGTAATGCAGTGTTATACTGAAGTAAATATTTCTTTCAAGTTTCAAATGTGAAAAGCAGTGCCACTTGCTGCCCACAAGCTGTAGAGCTCTGTGTGCAATAACAAATAGTTCTGTCTTCATCAATCCATACTGTTCTCAACAATCCTGCCCAAAGCTGCTCCTGGGTGATCATCAGGTTTGATAAAGTGATTACTAGATAATGCTATCAAATAACTATCACGATTAAACAAGTTACATGAGTCTTGAAGCACTGGAGCACTTTACGTGAGGAATGAGTTTCTCTTTCAGACCGCATAATAAAAATACATTAAACCAAATGGGTTTCGAACAGCATGTTGGAATTAAGTCAAAAAGAATTAAGTTTGCATTTTCTGAGGAGCTACAAATACTACAAACTACTTTCCTATGAATAATACAATCACTTTAAGTAGCAGAACTGTTTTCCTACTCTCTTTCTTTGGTATGTTTTTTCACTCTGCTTGTGAAATCTGTAGCAAGGTTGTTACACCTGTCCCTGTGGCTTTCTGCACACCTGGGCTATTTTATGACATAACAGATTTCCTCTTCTCTACTCAAAGTACAGACACACAAATCAACAAGAAAACAATTTGCAGCAATTCATGATTTTTACATCCAAAATGTCAAAAGCTGTTCAACATAATTTGAGCTCAGAACCTCCATGTAATCTGGAGGTTGAGATGAAAGATTTAACAATCAGAGTGCTACTGATTCAGATTATATGGGAAATCAGTGCAACCTGTGATATAAAATATTTCCAGCAGCTGAAATGACCACCAAATAAATTGATAACGATGTTTATCATGTACAATTCATAAATAGAAGGCAAAAAATTTACTGTACTACAAACATGATTATCTTGAAGACAGGAAGGACTTGGAATAAAGTCAGACAACAGAGATCCTAGGTCATCAAGGAAATCATAAATATAAATATTTGATGGCTATCCCTCCTGCAACTGTCTTCTTGATGCCATTCATATACAGGCCATTTAAGATCTTTTGGTTCAACTTCTTCTGGATAAAATCTTCTAGAAGGAGACAGGCTTGCTCTTGCCTTCTGCTCTCTGCTGAATTTAGTAATTTGTGGTTCTCTCATGCTTGTTTCAAGTTTAAGTAACTTCTCTTTCACCTCCAGATCTGTGTAACTGTGACTTAAATCATATGTGTCTGTCACCCTGTGTCACTCTATATCTTTTTCAAGCCCTCCTCTGACTTCTGCTCCTTAACTTCCCACATTCTGTCCCCTACATATCAACTGTTGTTCAAGCCCTGATTACCTGCTCTTCATCCCAGTCCATTCCCCTGACCCATGCTCTTGGACACAAACATCAACTTATTCCTGAAACAATAATATATTATTTCTGAACAAACAACCAGTACCATACACCCAAGCTATTACTCCTCTCTGCCTTCCACGCAGTACATCCTACAGGGCATGGACTCCCTTTATATTTATGTCTTGTACAGCCCCAAGCACACTGTAAGCATTTAATGCATAAAATAAATAACAAGAGACATGCAGCTCTGCTGGAGACAAGAGGGAGCATTGAAGAAGCCAGATTCAGCTTATTGTTACTTGTATTGTAGGGCTTCAGCACACAAAACAGTCAGGAATGATAACTGGGGCAGAGAGGAAGAAAGAGAAAACTTTTAATATTGACCCTGCAAAGATTCTGACATGCCTTTAATTCAACACCTAAAATAACCCTTCTGAGAATAAAGGTACTACCCCCATGTGCACAACAGGTATTTTGATACTCATCTGAGCAGCACAACTTCCACATGCATGAGATAACATTTTGGGTATCAGAGTACTGTTTAAAAGGCTTCAAGAACAGAGAAATTTATCATGGCCCTGTTTATTGAGTGGTTAATTACTGTGGCTTTTATCAAAATGCATCTTTTCACCAGTTACTTTCAGCTTTTTCTGTCCGTTGGACTGATTTAGTTGATATTTTACCATAAGCAGAAAAGCTTTCCTCATTTAGGCACTTCTAGACTGTGATTAATTTTCTCTTTTTAAAGCTAGACATCAGACTTCTAAAATTCCCTGATGTAAAGCAAACTTTTCCAGCCCTCCAGCCATTTTTCAACCCTTTTCCTATATCTCTGCCAATGCAACTGTTTCTGATGGATGTCTTTCAAAAATGAGCAACTGTTTTTCTGAGGATCCTAGTAGTGCTATGAAAAGTGATACAAACTCTCTTCTCTTGTCTGCACATAGAAATAGCTCCATTCACCAGTTTTAAGGCAGATAAAATACTTTGATTCAGTAGTTTCCAATAAGCTTTAGCCTCTCATTTCACCATTCAGCATGACATAAGCTCAGCCCTGATCTTGGGCAGTATTAATTACTTAAATGGTAATATTGCATGGTGCAAATTTAAATGCCTCAGCAGAGATGTGTGACTGTTTTTGTTCTTGCGTTATTTCCAAATCTTTGCTTTACTGTTATAGCACTAATATGCATCATCTCTCTCTTCTTTGTGCAGACACGGGAAGACAGCCTTTACTGGGTTGACAGCAAGTCAACCCACTACTCCCTGAGCAGGTATAACCTGGATTAGGGAGGTGACATAATGTGCAGAGCCTCGTGTTCACTAAGGCATCACAGAGCAGCAGCCACTGCATCTTTGTGGTCTCACTGAAGACAATGCATCTTTTCCTATTGAAATATTCTCTCTGTTGACTAAAGTTCATCAAAATGCCAGAGATATATCTTCCACAAAGAAACAGAACCAGTTCAGAAAAATTTCATTCCCATGCTTTAGTTGTTAGCTTTCTATTATGTTATCCATGATTCCAACTTGATGGATAAATAGGATAGTACAATAGCAGCCCCAGGCTCTGAAGCTGTTCCAAACACATAGATTATTATGTCTTAGAACCCAAACATTTTTTTTTAGAAAATCCCAAACAAAAAAACCCGCAACCAACTAGTTCTATTTGTTCAGCTCTGCATCTTCTTTCCTACAAAGTTACCATGAATGCAAATAAGAGGTATGGGAGTTAATCAAAAAGTCCTTGTTTGGTTCCGTCTTGTCACCTTTCCCATTTGAGTGATATGGCTGAGCATTTTTTTTATTATTTACACATCACCGCAGGTGAACCTGATGCTTTACAGAGAACAAGACCCTGCCCTGAGGTGCTTACAATCTAAATTAGATGTACACAGTGAAAGATGACAACAAACAGCAAAAAGGGGTGTGGATTAAGAGTGTTACAACAGAGGGAGAACAGTGTATGCCACCTCACATAAGAATTAATGTGTCTGTTTTCTTCAATTATTTGATTTGTATTTCAGATTATTATATAAAACAAATACACTTAAAGACCAGGAATTAGAGGAGATGTTTGAAAAAAGACAGGAAAAACCATGACTTATTGAGGCCCAATGCGATAATGGAAGTTTTCCTGCCTGTCTTTTGTTCTGTGCCATGTCCTACCAACTGAATGTGATGGGAATAGAGCTAACAAATGGAAATCACAATGACTTGTCTACAGAAAGGTTTTATCACTCACTGACAACAGTACAGCACATGGAAGGCCTGTTTAGTTTGTATTGTCTCACAGACAGATGGAATTATTTTGGAAACCATTTATACTTTGGGAGAAATAGCAGCATTTCAGAATCAGAAATCCACTATTTTTTCATATGATTTTAAAATTAGGAGAAAATAAAAAAAAAACATATGAAAAGGTGGGGTCCTCAAAATACTGCACTTGAATAGTTTTGTAATTTCTTTGCCATGGCAAGAAATCTCTCTTACTACGTGTTCTCACAATGTCCTTATTGTTGAGTAGAATCCCTGGATACCGTAGTAAATCATAACAACAGGGAAGAAACCCACAAAGGAATATCTTAGAAATCCATCTGACATATAATGTGCAAAGGAACATATTTATATTAATACAAATTTCCCTCTCTAAGGTGTGACACAGGGCCTGGGTCCCTCCGGACATTCATATATGAAACAAACTGTATATGAATGGGAGTCAGGGAAAAGGATTCAAAGTCTTTGTTTCACAAAAGCGTAAGATTTACCATATGGTGTCAGACCTATTTAACATGGTATGCAGTCTCCAACCATAGCTGTTGATAGACTTGTATGCTGTTTAAGGGCACTGTTAGAGTGATTTTTCCCTTGGTGCATCATCCCAGGATCCAGAAATCAACAGTCAGGAGACTTCCTCAGCCTGAAGTCACATCTAAACCACTGAATTTAATTACCAAGAAAAACCACTGAGCTAATCCTTCATTAATTTATCTAGTCTCATTTTGAACTCATCTATAATTTTTGCTTCCACAGCTCCCCATAGCTACAAGTTCAACAATTAAATTACACACTGTGAGGAAAAGTATGCCCTTTTTCTTGTTTTGAAGCTATTTTCTGGCAACTTCAATGGGTAGCCCATGTTGAATAACTCTTTCTTATTCAGTTGCCCTATGCAATTAATGACTCGCAAGCCTCTGTACCTTATTCTTGCTTTTCTAAGTGAAGATGACGGATTTATTTAGTTTGCCCTTGTCTAAAGCCAGGCATTCACTTATGAACATCTTGGTCACCGTTTTCTGTGTCTTCTAGTTCTATCATGGCCTGTGGCTGGGCACAGTACCAAAACTGGGTAAGATACCCAACATATGGGCAAACTCTATATCTAAAAAGTAGCATCATGATGCTTTCTGCTACTGCTCTCTCCATTTCAACACGGCCCAGTCAACACGGGTTCACGAAAGGCAGGTCTTGCCAAACAAACCTGACCACCTTCTATGGTAAAGTGACCCGACTACTGGATGAGGGAAAGGCTGTGGATGTGGTCTTCCTGGACTTCAGTAAAGCCTTTGACACAGTTTCTCACAGCATTCTGCTTAAGAAACTCTCAGCCTCTGGACTGGACAGGTGCACACTCTCCTGGATGGAAAACTGGTTGGATAGCTGGGCCCAGAGGGTGGTGGTAAGTGGAGTTAACTCCAACTGGAGGCCAGTTACAAGTGGGTTTTCCCAGGGCTCAGTGCTGGGTCCAGCCCTGTTCAATGTCTTTCTCAATGACCTGGATGAAGGCATTGAGTACCTTTTATTTTTTTGCCCACAAAGGTGATTCACATCATGACACCAGATACAGATTCAGAACCAAGCAAAAACTGTCTGTCAGTTCTAAAAATACTGTCTTAATCTGATGAGACGAATCTTTGTCACACACGTGATATGGGGAATTCAGAGTTCTATGCAAGAACTAATTTTTCTCCAAAGCTTACTTTTAATAGATTATGTTTTTTCATGTTTACTAAGTATATGTAGTTCTTTATCCTGAAAACTCATCATTGATAACAATGAGAATTCTTAAGAAGTAAAGAATTTTGCAAAATAGGTGGCTATGGGAGTAAAAAACTTGAGTTTTTAAACTGAAAATTACATCCACTTTACAATTAGATCATACTTCCTGAGAATTTTCTCAATTTTAAAAAGAATCAAACACTTACTTTTTTTGAGAACAAAGTTGTAAGAACACTTTAGCAAGCCCACACACATTCAATTATTTTGATCTTCAGTCAAAAGTCAATACTTGCAGCACTTTAATCATTTTCGATTCTCTTCCTTGATATCCCTTCAATTTATCAGTGTCTTTTTAAATAAAGATACTGTAAGATGCAGTGGAGTCAGTTTTTACAAAGAAATGCGCAGTCATTAGCAATCTGCTCAAGGAAAAATAAATGTTAAAGATGAAATATAATTCTAAATGAAAAGTAACTATTATTTCATATTGGAAATCAGCTTTTCCCCTTTCCTGAAAACCAAATAAGTTTTTCATTAGAATTGCATTCACTGGACTTTTTGAGACCTTCATATGAATGTGAGATTAGGCTTTTGTTCATGTTTATGTGACGGGCTGTATTTTAATTTCAGAGAGCTCATTAGTGTTAATGGGAGATTGATGGAGACTTCACAGTGCCCAGTGTCAGAGGGAACAGGGCAAAAATACACATGATCAGCAGATACATAAGCTTGGTCAGATCTGAATTACTCTAAAACTCTGCTGAAGAGTCAAACAAATCCTAGTTGCAATAGGCTTTAGGATTCTGTACCATTTCCTGCATTATTTACAGGATGGCTAGTGATCAAATCATATTTAGGAAATTAAAAATATGTAAGCAGTCAAGCAAATTAATATGTCCTACTTGTGCATCTTTTACCATTCGTTCTCTGCTGAGATATATCTTGTTTCTGCAATGTGTGAAACTATTAAATTGTTTCTCTCAAAGGAGACACGTTGGAGAAAGTTAACTCTCAGTAACTGCTGTGAAACAGCAGGTGAGTGGCGTAAGCAGGAGACAAAAATTCAGGATCAGCAAACAAATGCAAACAAACAACTCTGCATTGTCTTCTGAAGAGACACTGATGGAAAGCAAGCCTTAGGTAAGATGTGTGAAGACTGCTCATTGCTTTCACCAAGTAGAAGGGCTCAGCATACAGGACCAAATACAACAACCTCCAATTCCTGGAAAAATCAGATCATGGTGATAAAATTACTTCAACCACATCACTGATTATGGGATGACTACTGTATAGGATTTCCAAGCACACAGAATTATATATCTAGAAAGACGTTCATATTTTACTTTCATACTCCTTCCTGATCCTTACTTAGAACAGAAAAACCACAGAATCACAGAATCACTAGGTTGGAAAAGATCATCGAGCCAAATCATTCCTATCAATCACTAAACCATGTCCCTCAGCACCTCATCCACCCGTCCTTTAAACACCTCCAGGGTAGGTGACTCAACCACCTCCCTGGGCAGCCTGTTCCAGGGCCCAATGACCCTTTCTGTAAAAAATCTTTTTCCTGATGTCAAGCCTGAACCTCCCCTGGCGGAGCTTGAGGCCATTCCCTCTTGTCCTGTCCCCTGTCACTTGGGAGAAGAGGCCAGCACCTTCCTCTCCACAACCTCCCCAATGGAACCTCCCCAATGGAAGAAGAACCAGTGGTTCCAGATAGTAGCATAGAATTTGGACCTGATGTTATACTCTCAACTTAGTTCCTAGTATATCTGTGACCACAGATACATTAGATGTACTTGCCATTTGAGGCATTTAGTCTGATCACCTAAAATTGAGGCATTTGAAGCTTGTGGCTTTCATTTCACCATCCTTATTTTCCTATGTCTAGAGAGCTCTGAGAGTTTTGGGAGGAAAACATTTTGCATGAAAGGAATGGCTACTTTTGTACTCAGTAAAAATACTTACAAAATATATGTTGACATCTGAGGCCAAATTCACTCCTCTAAATCTGCGCACCTCAATTCATCTTACATGCCATTGGTAGCCAGTGGAAAATTACAGGCACTTCTTCCAAATGACTCACACCTCAGTCAGCTTATTCAGTTTCTGCAGGAGCCTCTCTGTGTGCATTAACTCCAGATGACACAAAGAGGAGATCACATTCCCCAAATACATGCCTCAGATAAAATTAGGTGGGGAGAACTGAAGCATTTGTATCCAGCAAACTGACTTGGAACTTTCAGCTCTCTTTCAACAGACAGTGCAAGTCTACTAGACTTTTCAGCCCAGGGAACGGCTGCAGCGACATCACCTTTGAGATTATGAGCCTTTCTGGAAGAGCAGTCTCCAGGCATCCCGAGTTGAGGTTTTACTAGAGACTAAATGTGATGGTTACCTCCAGTTTCTGTTCTGGCACTTCCCTGTTCTTCTCAGTGCTCCTAGTGATGGAGAAAATCACCTCGAGGAGTCTCTCCTGCACCTCAGCCAGGAATTCCCTCTAACAGGAGGCAGAAAGCTGAATTTTAAACGTGGCATGAGGAAATGAGTCTGAAATGTCTAAGCATATATCTACCTACCGAGGTATTGCTAAGCCACTCAGTCTTCCTGGAAAAGACTTATATCTTTGAAGGTGGACTATTCTGATCTTAAAATGGACATGCCTATATTACTTCCTTCAAAACTGCGTATCCTTTCTGAGGGGCATAAATTTCATTTTTATGAGTACGATGATGCAAAGCAATTTTAAATGCCCAGAGGAGAAAAGTAGAAAGGACGAATGAAAAGGAATTGAATGATTCATTAGACTCTGAAGAAGATTTGATGAGGAATTCTGTAATTCTGGAGTTTCAATTTAGTTGTGTCTCTATTACTTTCTTCCCTTCTTAACCTTCATGGAGCTTCATAAAAATATAATTTTTATGAGAACCTTATCTTGCACCACATAGTAAGAAACTGTTTATTCTGTTTGGACAGTACATTTGGGTTCTGAGGTTGGTGATTTATCAGTCTTCTCAGGTACTAACTATACCTGTATATCTGGAATGTCCTTATTTCTTTTTCAGGAAAATCGTGCCTTTGACATAAATTTCTTACTATTTTTGAACTTTATATCATTTTCTATAGGTAGGAGATGAGTGCTCTGACCTCTCTGCTTATTTGCTCAGGCATTGGCTAAAATCTCTACTCACTTACATCACCCTGAAGCACGGGAGTGCTGTTGAAATCAGTGGAGCTGTGTTGGATTTACATTGATTTGTGAGCACAATCTTGCTGGTGTCTGTATCTAAGTAGTCTTGAGGATATTGTTAGGGTTTGGACCAAACTATGAACTTCACTATATAATAATTAATCTATATTTTAGAGCTCTGAGATTTTCCTTCCCTGACTCTGCTTACCATACTCTCAGTTGCTACCAAAAAAACACAACCCTCCATTAATTTATTTAAGGTTCTAGCCTCCTAATTACAAATCTGATTTAATTCCTATTTGTTTCAATAGGCTTTGATTCAATCTTACAGCATTCCTTTAACCTATCTTTTCTGAAATCTCTTCCCTTTACTCTTACTTCAAAGATCTGGCTGATTCTTGTGTTCACTGTCCTAGGGTAAGGGTCACTTGCAAACCAACTACTCAAACAGAAGTAGCCAAATGATAAAAGAGACTCAATTAACTATTGTACAAAGCAACAGGAAATAAGTTAAGTATCTTATTTTCATGTTTGGAAACTGAACAGTTGAGCAGAACAACAGCCACCTCACACTCCTCTGTTTCTGCCACTACCAACCTCAAAACCAGCCAGCCTATGGCCAGTCATAACCCAGAGTCCTTGCTTCCTCCAGGAGCAGCAGTGCAGTGCAACATGCAAGAAGTCTTCATTTTGCTTTTAGAAAAATTCAGTGTTCATGAAAGGACTCACATTTCCACCCTTCAGAACCAAAGCTGGCTAAAGTGGTAATGTTATGGAGAGTTGCAGTGTTCAGGTGGTAAACTGCTGGTCTAGTATAAGGAAGATGTATTTCAGAGGATATTTCAGTCTTCTGAATATGCCACCAAATGCTTCTTGAATAATGTGACTGTTGCCAACACTGGATTCAGGCAAGCAGATTATGTGGGTGAAAGTACAAAACTCATCCCACATCTGTAGAGTTAGGCATACAGGCAATGCCTTCAAAATTTCTGTATGGTACTTATCATTTTATACACCCTTCCTACAACAAACATAGGGACACAATCTCTTTTTAGCTTTCAGCTTAGGCAGTCAGCCAAGACTCTGCCCCTTTTCTAAATCTGTATATTTGTGTTTAAAAGCCAGCTTTGCAAAATGTTCAGGGCCATGGCTTCTACCACGCATGTACAAATATCTTTGCTTAGGGTCTGTTTAAAAACTGCTCATGAATTCAGATGCCTGAAGATTTATTTAAAACCTAAGCATTAGTCATATTTGAGAATTATATCCATCTCTATTATCATCCTGCAATTCTCTGTTAGAACTGGGATGTTGTGTTCCTTTTTCAGTACAAATTTTAATGCTTTTCCAATATAACCAGATCTTTTCAGTGTGAGTTATAGTATATAAATATATTTGTATTTGAAGAGACTTGTGCACCTGCCTCTAACTTCTAGGACTACTTAAAATCCCAAACACACTCTTGTCCTAGACTTGAATTTCTTGTCATCCCTGTTTAATTTACAAGCATCTGTAGTTAAGCTCAAGTATGCCAGTGTCATTATGTTCATTGTCCTTCTGGAAAAAAAGCTTATTTCCGAGAACATATTTCACTGCAACAGTGCAATTCCTTTGGTCAAAAACCAAAACACAGTGAAAGGACCACTCACCCTCATCTTCCAAGACAAGCTCAACTTGAAATAAAAGTAACAGTAATTTCACAACTCTACCTGTTAGGGAAAGGTAGAACTTACACAATTATTTTATTCAGATCAGTAACCTAAAAAGACAAGATACACAGATTTGGGTGAGGAGGAAGAAAACAACTAAAACACTCCCTGTGACTAGGGAGGTCAGAGTTTTATTTTCTAGATGAAAAAATACGAGTCTTTTCTTTTAATGCACTGAACACCAATCTGTGCTCGCTACAGACTAGCCCCTACTATTTAAACATTAAACATCTATCTGGATACTGCATAAACAGAAGTGGTGTTTCTAACATCTGTTGTTGCTGGAATAATCATGTTGCTGTACAATGATTATGTTGGGATCCTTTTACAAAATGAAAACAGAATTCATTTGCAATTATTCATTACAGTAGGGCCTGCTCTCCTCCTGTGATTGTTATTTAAGATGAAATAGTGCTCTCGTTTTCACTGTCTAAAATAGGCTTATCAGTGAGCCTTTTGCTTACATAGAAATTTTCCTCTGGGTCAATTCAACTTAATTTTAAGAGGTTGCATTGCATTATATTATAAATTAATTACATCAACTGCCTGGAGTTTAATGCACTTGAATGCATAGTTAATGCACTGCTGCGGTTCTTAGTGAGAAATTACTTCTCACACTGTTATTTCAGACTCATGCTGGTTAGGATTACTCCTCTGTCTCATTCCATTGACATGATCCCATAACAGGATGAATGTATTTTACACTAAACATTTAAACAATAAAAGAAGAGAGAGAGAGAGAGAGAGTGTGTGACTGTGAGAATATTAATGAGTAGGGGAACTTCAACAGGGCAGCAACGACATGAAAGCAACGTTGCTATTAAGGAATGTTTTCACTCCTGCCTGTCTATCACAAGCTCGAATCTTTAGATAAGGGTTTTTCAGGATGATACAAGATGTTATCAAACACAGTTGTACAATATTTAGTCTCAAGGGCTGACTTAAAAG